>NC_074712.1:50894837-51194837 GCF_947242115.1 Biomphalaria glabrata
CTGTAACGTAAAGGTTGATATATGTGCTGTTGTTGAACTTATGTATCTTCAGTTAATGTAAGTTTATTCTAAAATCCTCTGGTGGTAGCCACAACTGGGTAGCCACAACGGGTTTGTCATTAGCAGTAGTGTAAACATTAGGACTCCACGTGGAGATATTGTCAACTTCCACCCGGGGACACTACTCGCGTCTCCTCATCCAGTCTTAGTAAACAATCACTTCCTGTCGAACCTCATTTTGGGTTTCAAGGACAGACATCTTTTTTTTTTGTCCGAAAGATTTTTTTTCTAATAATATAAATAAGCGGCTACATTTTTTTGGAGCTATTTTATCTTTTTTATTTTTGTATTTCTATTTTTCTTTCTTTTATAAAATCGAATTTCGCCAACGAATGAATCTGAGAGCCAAAATAGCTCCGTGGCCTCGAAACCGAACTGTGTATTTAAATTTAATGGCATTACTTAAAAGTTTAACAAACAACAACTGAGGTTAGCTTCATATTATCACTAAGTTTAACACATTTTATAGTGTAGGTCATATATCTAGAATTCTATAGACTTACAGAACAAAGCAAAATACAATACTACAAACGCTTTCACACTTTTGAAAAATGTGTTATTGTTGTTTTCGTTGTTTTGTTCCTAATCAACCAGATGAGAATTAAGTTTTTAAAATATAGGAATTGTTTGTTGAGCATCAGATTTATTGCATTGAAAGGTTTATATGATGTGTGGTAGTGCTTTAAAAAGATAATGTTAATAATATAGGTTCTGGCTCAGTAACTAAGTGAAATGATGACTGAAGCGCCTAAAAGATTTGGGTGACATATCTTTAGACAAGATGGAACACGTTTACCAAAGTCTGCCGAAATGAGGAAAGCGAAACCATGGCCGTCAACATGGCGTCAAACCTTTTTGGAAGACCTCAAATCTGCGGGAACCAGCTAGGAGGAGGCTGTGGAAGGCTCCTATAACCAATCTCTGCATTGAACGGCGCGAGAGTACATAAGTCTTAGTCTTAGCAACTGTCAGCATGACCATTTTAAAACCGTAAAGTATTCACAACTTAACAGACTACGTGTAAAGCCTTCACAACGTAACAGGCCATTTTAGTAGGTAAAATATTTAGAATTCTGAACTCATATGATAGACTGAAGTCAAAATTGTTGAGTTTAAAGAGTACGTTGAACTCAAGACTGTTGAACTCAAAATGAGACATTGAACTCAAGACCTTTAAACTCAAAATGAGACATTGAACTCAAGACTGTTGAACTCAAAATGAGACATTGAACTCAAGACCTTTGAACTCAAAATGAGACATTGAACTCAAGACCTTTGAACTCAAAATGAGACATTGAACTCAAGACATTTGAATTCAAAATGAGACATTGAACTCAAGACCTTTGAACTCTTCTTCTTCTTCATCGTTCTCATTGTTATGTTGGAGTGTTCAGATGACTAGACCAATATATGAGATGAACTGCGCAGTGGTTTCCAAATCAGGGAGCTCTCCTTATAGCTTTCTTTCTATTGGTGTGTTTTGGGGCCAATGTCTTATACGGGCCTCTTCGTAAAGAGACCAGTTTTGGAGGACGTGGTCGGCATTCTCTGGTGATACTCCACATGGGCAGATTTCACTGGTTCCAATTTTGAGCTTCCGGTACATGTGTTACCTTTGAACTCAAAATGAGACATTGAACTCAAGACCTTTCAAATCAAGTGATACGTTGACTGTTGATTGTTTATTACCCTCCGATATAAGCCCTCGTTATTAAAAGACTCCCCCACACTTTAAAGGTCAGTTGCGTCCAGCCAAAGGTCAAAGTTGGGATTGTCTGAGCCTTGAGGAAAAAATCAATACAAGAAGAAACTGTCATTATGTTAAAATATAAAGTCTGAAAAAATGTTTCTACCCAAGAGATTGAGCTTATAGTGTTTAATAATAATACTGGCAATGTCTTCGATTTCGAAGATAAACGATGAGTGCAGTGTTTCGCAGGACTATGCAAACCCAGTTTCGACCTGCATATTTTTTATCAACATACAATAATTAATAAGCTTTTTTGAGCCATTGAATTCACTCTTATAATAGTAGGTCTGTGATGATAGCTTCAAAAGGAAGGATGTGTTAATATTAGAAGATATTACGTCATTGTTTGTTGTTTATGTTTTATGCGAAAGCAAAGAATCGGACGGAAATAAAAAGTTAGTTATATATGTCTACCTTGATCAAGACAGTCTCGTTATTATCATTATTAATTAGTAACGTCTACAGTAATTTATTATTAATCTGTGACTACAGAACATGGTGTCAAATTTGTTTTCAGATCTTGTGTCAGATCTGGTGTTAGATTAGGTGTCTAATCTAGTGTCACATTGCTTTAAAGTGCTGGTAACAGGTAGATTTAGATCTAGTGGTTTCTAAATTGCTAAAAGTACATTTTATTTGTTGTGTCGTTAGTTCATGTTGTTAGATCTAGATCTAGACATAGAATATAGAATCTGTACGAATAATGGAATTATTCGATCCTCCTAAACCGTTGTCACTAGACGGTAATCTATCTGAAAGATGGAAAAAATGGAGACAAAGTTTTGAACTGTTTATGGTTGCCACTGAAAAAAATACGAAGCCCGAGCCAGTGAAGAAAGCTTTATTGTTACACCTGATCGGTGAACCCGCTCGCGACATCTACAATACTTTTCAAGTATGTGAAGATGAGACTGTAGACAAACTTATTGAAAGGTTTCAGAATTATTTTTTGCCTAAGTCCAACACTGTGTATGACAGATTTAAATTCTTTTCAAGAAAGCAGAAAGACGGAGAAACGTTTGAACAGTATTATACTGAGTTAAAGAATTTGGCAAAAGAATGCAAGTTTGACAACCTACGAGATGAACTCATCAGAGATCGATTGGTATGTGGCATACAGTCGGATCGAGTGAGAGAGAGACTTCTGAGAGATGTAGACTTAACTTTAGAGAAGGCAGCAAGCATAATTCGTGCTGACGAGCATACCCAGAACCAAATGATAGATATGAAAGGACTACATATGGATGCTGCTAATAAATTAAAGAAGACACAAGATAGAAAGCCAGTCAAAACCTCACAGGAAAATATGGCAAAGAATCATGTAACAAGTTTCATTAGAGATTGCAGATCTTGTGGTGGATCTCACGGAAAATACAATTGCCCAGCATTCGGACAGACATGCCGAAAATGTAAAAAAAGAAATCATTTCGCTGTAAAATGTCGGTCGAAACACTTCAAAGCTGTTGATTTACTGGAAGATGAAAGTCAGTCAAGCCAAGTAAATGAGTTGTGGTTTGAGGCGATTGGTACTGACAACAATGTCAAAGTTTGGATGGTTGATGTCAATATTATGGGAAAAATAGTCAAAATGAAGATTGACACAGGAGCACAAGCTAATGTGATATCAGAGTCAACGTGGAACAATTTAGAAACTGATACTCAGTTAAAGAATTCAAATACTACCCTACGAGCATTGGGGGATGAAGCATTAGAAATGAAGGGAGTTGCATCGGTCACATTTAAAGTCGGCGATGTAGAAGTTAAAGATGATCTGTACGTGATCAAGAAAAGTATAAATCCTATACTAGGTCTGAAGACATCTATTGCTTTAAAACTAATTGAGGCAAAGAGAAATGTCGAAGTACGCGATGTCAAGCAACAAAATGAAGTTCCACAAGTGTTGATGAAAAAATATAAGCAAGTATTCAAAGGACTCGCTACATACAAAATGAAGTATCACATTAAACTGACGTCAGATGCAAAACCAGTTATTCAATGTGCGCGCAGAGTTGCACCATCACTCTATGAAGAATTAAAAAGAAAACTCACACAAATGCAACAAGATGGAGTGATCACAGAAGTTGATGAACCAACAGAATGGGTTCATAACTTGGTTATAGCAAAGAAGAAAGATAATTCTTTGAGGTTGTGTTTAGATCCCCGAGAACTGAACAAATATATAATGAGAGAACATTTCACTATACCAACATTTGATCAAATCAATAGTTCACTGGGAGCAGCAAAAGTGTTTAGTATACTTGATCAAAAGGATGCATATTGACAAGTTGAGTTGGATGAACCAAGCTCTTATTTATGTACATTCAATACTCCGTTTGGAAGATACAGATTCTTGAGAATGCCTTTTGGTATATCCTCAGCTAGTGAAGTATTACAGAAACGTGCTTATCAAGTATTCGGAGACATACCAGGTGTACATATCATGTCAGATGACATGCTGATTGCAGCAAAAGATGAAAAAGAACATGATCAAATTTTTGAAAATGTTCTGGAGAGAGCTAGAAAGAACAATGTAAAGTTCAACAAGAACAAGATACAATATAAACTTTCTGGTGTTAATTATCTCGGAAGACAAATTGGAGCAGAGGGTATTCGTCCAGATCCAGCTAAAATCAAAGCAATAATGGAGATGCCAGCACCAACAGATCGAACAGGAATTCAAAGACTGCTAGGGATGTTGAACTTTCTGTCAAGTTTCATTCCAAACATGTCAACAATTACCAGTCCATTGCGTGAATTGCTAAAGAAAGATGTATTGTGACAGTGGAATGCAGAGCAAGAAAATGCTTTCCAACTAATAAAGAAAACACTTAGTGAAGCTCCAGTTCTGCAATTGTTTAACCCTGAAAAGCCAGTTACTATTCAGTGTGACGCTTCTTCTAAAGGGTTGGGAGCATGTTTAATGCAAGAAGATAAATCAGTTGCGTATATGTCAAGATCATTGACAGAAACAGAGTGCAGATATGCACAAATAGAAAAGGAAATGTTAGCTATAGTGTTTGCAGCTGAACCTTTTCACAATTATATTTTTGGAAGAACTGTGACTATACAATCAGATCACAAACCTTTGCAAACTATTGTGACTAAGCCTTTACATAAGATTTCACCAAGACTTCAGTTGATGATGTTAAGACTGTTGAGATATCAATTAACAGTAACTTACACTCCAGGTTCAAAAATGCAAATAGCTGATACGTTATCGCGTGCTTACATCAATGGTCAAGAACAATCAAATTCAAATGATGACATGGTTATGAGAATTCATAGCGCAACAGCACAGTTTCCGGGAAGTGATCAGAAGATTATTGAAATTAGAAGGAAAACTGAATCTGATGCTAAATTAAAACTTGTAATGAATTATGTCAGAGAAGGTTGGCCAAAGATAAAAACTCAAGTTCATGAAACAGTGAAAGTGTATTGGTCATTTAAAGACAGTATTCATGAAGAGAATGGAATATTGTTTTATGAGAACAGAATTATAATTCCTTCAAGTATGAGAAATGAAATTCTCGACAAGTTGCACATAGGTCATTTTGGTCTTGAGAAAACCAGATCGAAGGCAAAACAGAGTGTGTTTTGACCAGGATTGTCTAAAGATATTTTTTCGACAATAATGAAATGCGCAACATGTGCAACGTTCAAAAGAAATAATGTGAAGGAAAAATTGCTACCTCATGCTGTACCAGACAGACCATGGAAAAAGGTTGCGACAGATTTGTTTGAATGGCAAAACAATGACTATTTGCTAGTTGTGGACTATTTCTCCAAATATCCTGAAATAAAACGACTAGAGAACAAAACAGCAGAATGTGTTATCAGGGCAATGAAAGGTATTTTTGCTAGACATGGCATACCAGAAGAAATAGTGAGCGACAATATGCCATTCAATAGCTATCAATATAGAGAGTTTGCTTCTGAATGGGGTTTCAAGATAACAACATCAAGTCCCAGATACCCTCAATCAAATGGACAAAGTGAGGTGTATGTTGGTATCGTAAAGCAGATATTCAACAAAGCATACAAAAGTGGGAAAGATCCATATCTCGCTATGCTCGAGTATAGAAATACTCCGATAAGCGGACTGCTTTATTCGCCATCACAACTGCTGATGAGTAGAAGACTCAGGGAATCATTCCAACTGATCCCAAACTATTGAAACCATCGGTAGCTGAAAATGCAGAGACATTACTCAACGAACGACAGAGGAAAAGCAAAGTGAGGTACGGTGCAAAAGCAAGGTTACCTAAAGACTACTCTGTCGGGGAGAAGGTGAGAGTTCGTCTAGGACAAACATGGCAGAAAGCAGTCGTCATTAAGAAACATCCATCACCCAGATCTTACATCATAAAGACAAATGATGGGAAAACATACAGACGAAATCAACGGTTTTTAAACAAGAGCTACGAAGAAGACATCTCTGGGTACTATGACACCGACGAAGACAATGAACAGCAAACTGTTAGAACAAAAGAAACAGACAATTATAAACCAACATCTAGAGAACTTGCTGTGCCGGTCAAGACAACCAGAAGTGGTCGAGTTGTCAAAATTCCTTGTAAATATAAGTATTAAGAACTTTAAAAGGAAGGATGTGATGATAGCTTCAAAAGGAAGGATGTGTCAATATTAGAAGATATTACGTCATTGTTTGTTGTTTATGTTTTATGCGAAAGCAAAGAATCGTACGGAAATAAAAAGTTAGTTATATATGTCTACCTTGATCAAGACAGTCTCGTTATTATCATTATTAAATAGTAACGTCTACAGTAATTTATTAGTAATCTGTGACAACAGAACAAGGTCTACATCTAGTATAGTAGTATCTAGACTCTAGATCTAGATCTAAATAAATGTAGACATACAAACACATGTTTTTATTTTTTAAAAATGGATTTAGGTCGATTAGCTGTTTTGATAGCTCCATTCATTCTATTTTTTAAATTCACGCATTCGCTTTATTGTAGCATTATTATTTCGTTGAATTGTTTTCAAAACACTCTCAGTGACTATATCGACGTTGATACGCAAATTAAGACCCGCGGGCCGCGGGTAATATATGTCTAGTTATACATAAAATACTGAACCATAATCTTCAAATACAAATACACAAATTTAATAAAATACCCAGAAAGACACAAAGATAAAGGCACATATGCTAGGACAAATTTGTACAAATGCTCCTTCTTCCCTAGTGCTATTAGAGCATAGTATGGGTTGCCTGAGCTAGCCAGGAAAACCAGTGACTTAGCAGAATTTAAGTCATTGGTTAACATGCATGTCTAGATGCATGTCGCGTAGGACGTAATCATCTTCTTTTTTGAAATAACGTCTGTATTATATAAGATAAGATAAGATATTGTTAATTACTTCTGAGATGACGTACAGATTCTATTACTTGTCAAAGATGGTACAGACATTGGAATATTTTGTTTGGTAAATAAAGTGATGCATACACTGGATATGCAGAATAACTCGCTTTGATTTGTTTCTCAAGCTTCTAGTTTAGTGGTTTTTAAAATACTGACATAAAACATTCTTTTAAAGGGGGATAAAAACATAAAGATGTAGTATTAATGGGGAAAAAATGTATCCCACTAGAAACTTTTTTAGCTCATTGTTTTCCCACTGGTCGGGTAATGACTTGATGCTGACTTCAGTCTACCAATCGCTATCACAAATGTATAGTTCTATTTACACATCATATTGAAACCTAATCTTCTATCGGCTCCAGAGGCAGTACTACGTGAGTGTAATGTCATCCTGTCACTTTCAAGTACTCGTTTCTCGGCCCGGGTCACTTTTACATTTCGGTCACTTCTACTGCAGTCTACGCAGTCACTTTAACAGCAGTGTACTCGGTCATTTATATAGCAGTTTACTTCGATACTTCAAATCAAAGGAGAGATTTTCTCGGTGGTTCGCCCCGAACAATGCTTTTTGGATCTATGAATATTTGAAACTAGGGAAGTAGACCTAGTAGTTTATAAGCTACACCTTGTACAGATTTTTAAATATATATATATATAACGAAATGATATACAGCTATAAGTTTAGGTCTATATGAGGTTCCATATAAAGTGGCTTTACAAAATATTAAGACAAGTAAATCATTGCTATTACTTTAACATTACTAGTTAAACAATGGGTATGGATTCATACAAGCTTATTTCAGTAAAATCCTTTCTTGCGACATCCATATTGAAACTTCACTGCCTTCGTCTAAAAGCAGGGATTATATTAGAGCACTGACTCACCAAATCCCTGCTTCCTTCATTATCCAGAATTATTTGTTAAAAATATCACTCTGTTAATATTATTTCCCTATGGCTGTGTTTGTTTTTTTTTTTTTTTTTGCCATGATTCTATGTGGGCGCTCGTAATAAACAGGAACCGCAATCCATCTCATCATTTGCTTTTACGACACGAGTGACCTCCCCAAAGTTCGTTGAATGAATATGCGCAAAGACGAAACTAGAGGATAAAGGCTAAAAAAAAAAAAAAAAGCTAAGCAAGCAGCTGGTGGTGGAGGTCTAGATGTATCCCATCAGCCCACTCGAAGCTTTTGTTCATCATCAGTTAATGACTTTGTAATGTCCAGCCTTAGGCACTAGGATTGGTTCTCACCATCGCATTAACGCATTGACCTTTGACCAAAAAAAAAAAGGTTGCTGGTGACTACAGTGGGAAGCGTGGTCGGGAGGCTAGTACGCTTGGCTAAGAATGGGGCTCGAGGTTCGATACCCGACTCGAGCAGAGTTGTGTTTACTGAGGGCCTAAATGCAGCACGGAAAACCTTCTCCCAGGTAGCCCCCCCCCCCCCCAAACTGGTCCACAAATGAGATTGGACCATAGCGCTCTGAGCATGCTATAACATGAAAGTAGCCGAATATAAAAGCTAAATATTTAATTTTTTTTAAGGATGGTATGTTTATTAAACGTAGCAGTAATTAAAACGAGAAAAATATTTTTAAAGACTTTTTAAATAAAGACAATACCTCCTTTAAAGAACTTTTAGAGCGAGTATTTGGCTTTTAATAACTAATGAATGTTAGAGTTAGAAATAAAGGTTCTTTGTTTTCTCGCCCCACCCCCCACCCCTTCTTTGAGAAAAAGTCCTGGTTAAGCGAATGTATAAATCTACTAGCATATGCCGCTATTTTGCAGGGCCGGCCTTAGGTGACCGCAGTGGGCTCCTCACTTATGCGACCGCAGTAGGCCCCGCACTTTCATAGGACCAGCGCTAATTCTAGGTGTATGAACTATTAAATTAAACCATTGTATAACTTAAAACAGATTTCCCGCGGTCTCCTGTCGATTTACCAGGAGCTTCTGAAAATCTCCTGAAATTACAAAATTTACGAAAAAGTCCTGGAAATATCCGGAAATTATTAAAATCTTTACAAAACTCATACGAATCTCCTGAAAATATATAGACAAAAAATTGTCATTTCGGGGTGTCATTTAATAAGGAAAATGAAAATAAAAAAACGGCATTATCCCGTAGGCCTAATTTTGGAATCTGTGAAAAAAGCTTCTCGCGCCTCAAACTAATGAAGAATTACTTAAGTTCAACAATTCTCGTAGGTAGATTGAAACCATAGACTTATATTTTATATCTAGACTGGAAACCGGAAATAAATTCTTATCTGCGATTGATCGATTCACAGACCTATACATACATAAATTTTGGTGTACGTAAACTCTTTATTCAGGCTCTAAGGGGAGTCGCCCCAATCAATCTTTTCTGTCTTAGAAAAGTAATGATCTTTAGTTTTCAAAGTTTAGAAATAATGCAAAATCATTTCTCTGATATTCACGCAAATATATGAAACAAAGCCATTTCCTGTTTGTTTCCATTGAGATAAGTTTCAAAAATCCTAGATCGAAATAATTCATGTTGATTTAAATCACCTTATGTACATTTAAATAGGTTGATTATCTAGATCTTTCTAGAATATGTATCTAAAAATTGGAAAATAATAATTATGAGACGAGAGTAGGCCTACTCTTATTTTTGATGTTCAATTACTAGATCTAGATCTGAAAATTAAATTATATGTTACATAGGTTAGGGTTGAAAAAAAAAAAAGAAAAAAACCTTCCTTTGTTTACTTTACAAAACAACGCCTTGATCCAACTTTCTAAAAAATGTTCACGACATTTTTTGTAGTGCTAAAAAATCTCCATGTCCAGTCTAGAGTAGTATATATATTTCAACCATCTGTGATTGAAACATTTGTTAATTCAGGCTATTGAGCGTGATTTATGTAGGGAATAGAATTTTTATGAAGTGTTTGACTTCGCTACACGGAAGGCTCGTAAAGTTCGAGGGATAACTCTATCTGCAGAAATAAAAGAGTGATCTTTTCTTTACTTCTCGTCCAAACTCTTTAGCGAAGAAGAGAATTATATATAGAGAAAGATTATTTTTTTTAAACTTTTTTATAACTTGAACAATGAAAACAGTCAAACAAAGAGTTTTCCCAGAATGGCCAACATGCTAGTACTTCTTTTCCCAACGATATACGTCTAGGAAAATCGTTAGAACCGTTTTCGAGAAATGTATCTACCTTTTTCCCAGAAGGCTTTGCCCACTCTGATTGTGCGGCCTGAATAGAGGTATTGTAAAAAATATTTTTTAAGTTTAAGTCATCTTCAACTCCAAGACTGTGAGACCATCTTTAACTCTTTGAACCAAGACTGTGAGTGTGAGACACTTAAAGACATCTTTAACTTTTTGAACCAAGACTGTGAGACATTTAAAGACATCTATAACTCTCTTAATCAAGACTGCGAGACACACTTAGTTAAATTCATCTTTAGCTATTTCAAGTAAGACTGTGTGACACAAAGTACATGTTATAGTATTCGTTTGAACTCGTCAAAGTCTGATGACTACGCTCATTGTATAACTTGTAAGTTGTTGTTTAGATATTCAACCTAGTTTCCACCTAAAATGACGATGTCCGCTCTCTAATACCCAGACTTCTTACAGGCTGTGTCTGCTCTCTAATACCCAGACCTCTTACAGGCTGTGTCCGCTCTCTAATACCCAGACCTCTTACAGGCTGTGTCCGCTCTCTAATACCCAGACCTCTTACAGGCTATGTCCGCTCTCTAATACACAGACCTCTTACAGGCTATGTCCGCTCTCTAATACCCAGACCTCTTACAGGCTGTGTCCGCTCTCTAATACCCAGACCTCTTACAGGCTATGTCCGCTCTCTAATACACAGACCTCTTACAGGCTATGTCCGCTCTCTAATACCCAGACCTCTTACAGGCTGTGTCCGCTCTCTAATACACAGACCTCTTACAGGCTGTGTCCGCTCTCTAATACCCAGACCTCTTACAGGCTCTGTCCGCTCTCTAATACACAGACCTCTTACAGGCTATGTCCGCTCTCTAATACACAGACCTCTTACAGGCTATGTCCACTCTCTAATACACAGACCTCTTACAGGCTGTGTCCGCTCTCTAATACCCAGACCTCTTACAGGCTGTGTCTGCTCTCTAATACCCAGACCTCTTACAGGCTGTGTCTGTTATCACTGTCTACCCCCCTCATTTCCTTCTGTAACTTTTGTTGAGGCAGCGAATCAAAGAAAAGTCATACAGACTTTAAGTTCCCCCAATCCTTTAGTTCCCTGCTAGTCTCAACTTCCAACTGTTCCAAGCTCTTGCTGCAATAACTTTCCCTGGGAGCTTCTTTCTAATCTATTACCAGCTGGTCAGATAAAGAGAAAGGTTTACAATCAATGTCGTCGATCTCCAAACGTGAGCCCGTGTCAATGTCAGGCTAAAGAAGACATCTCGTTTAAACAGGGGTCTGCAAAAAGTCGGAAAGAGGCAGTGCTATAACGATTTATCGCCCCTGACCCAATCTTTCTGATCCTAGTTCTCGACGCTGTACACACAAACACACACACAAACACACACATACACATGCCTATATTCACAATTCTATTAAGGTAATGCTATTGACCATCTGTATCAAAACGTAAAATTTTATTTAGAGCTATCTGAAGACCAAGCTCAGGGAATAATGTATCGCAAGTCGGAGATGGAGATCAATCAACTTCAATTGTCGTGTTGTGGAAGAACAATACTCAATAATAATAAAAAGAATTATAATAAAATCTTCCAATCGCTTAGCATCTCTCTTTCTCTCTCTCTCTCTCTCTCTATATATATATATATATATATATATATATATATATATATATATATATATATATATATGCTTTTTAAATCTGTCATTCTCTTTCTCTGTCTCTCTGCCTGATTCTATGTGTCTTTGTTTTTCTCGGTCTTTCTCTCTCTCTCTCTCTCTCTCTCTCTCTCTCTCTGTTTCTACGCCTCTTTCTTTCTCTCTCTATGTCTGTTTCTCAGCCTCTTTCTTTCTCTCTCTCTATCTCTGTTTCTACGCCTCTCTCTCTCTCTCTGTCTATCTGTTTCTCCTCTCTTTCTTTCTCTCTCTCTCTGTCTGTTTCTCCGCCTCTTTCTTTCTCTCTGTCTGTTTCTCTGTCTCTTTCTTTCTCTCTCTCTCTCTCTCTTTATCATCGGCCTCCTTCTTTCTGCCTTTCTCTCTCTCTGTCTTAATCTCTGTCCGACTCACTCTTCCCCTCTCTCTGTTTGACTCTGTTTACCAAGCTTATATCAACTTACTCTATCTGTCTGGTAAAAAGTGTGTACACGTTATTTCTCCCGCACCCTATATCAGATCAAGCTGAAAGTTTCTTTTACCTGACAAAATACAAAGATTCAATAAAAAAAAATTAACTGATTAGTAAATTAACTATTGGTAATTAATTATTATGCCTGGTATCGAACAAGGAAAATAAAATGTACTTGACTGATGTGGCAGTATAAGTTAAGTAAGTAACCTTTATACCTTGTAGATAAAAATAGGTTGCCGCTTTAAAGTTTCAATCTAACGATAGATGACTAAAAAAAATCTTCTATTTTCTTAAACGCTTCGCTGGCACAGTGATTAGTGTGTTGGATTGAGTAGGCTCCTCTAGTTCGAATTCAGGTCTTTCAACTTTAAAAAAAAAATATATAAAAGCATTTGAAAACGCGATCACGGTAACCTTCACACCCTTGACCAACAGGTTCAGAGAAGTGATAAGCCAGCATAAAGCATGAAATAGCACAAAACTAAACAATTTTAAAAACATTTCTAATCGCACAGATGTATTATTGTTAGTCTAGATCTATTACAAATTTTATTGCATGACTGATCCACTCTCCAAACTAATTGATACAACTACACTTAGTATAAGGTTGTTGTTTTTAAAGTATTTTTTATACTTTCTCTCTCTCTCTCTCTCTCTTTCTCAGTGTCTCTCTCTCTCTCTTGCTGGATACGTGATGTGAGAAAATCGCAAATAATCTTTGACTAGCATACTTCAATTATTTACATCAATACGTGTATTTCAATAGGCATCACAATCGATGTAACAGACTTTAAAATGGATGTGAATCATCCTTTAAAACTGTTGTGAATCATCCTATACAACCGATGTGAGTCATCCTGTACAAGTGATGTGAATCATCCTGTACAACTGATGTGAATGATCCTTTAAAACTATTGTGAATCATCCCGTACAACTGATGTGAATCATCCTGTACAACTGATGTGAATCATCCATTAAAACTGTTGTGAATCATCCTGTACAACTGATGTGAATCGTCCTGTACAACTGATGTGAATCATCCTGTACAACTGATGTGAATCATCCTGTACAACTGATGTGAATCATCCTGTACAACTGATGTGAATCATCCTGTACAACTGATGTGAATCATCCTGTACAACTGATGTGAATCATCCAGTAGAATTGACGTGAATCATCTGTTCAACTGATGTGAATCATCCTGTTCAACTGATGTGAATCATCCTGTAAAATTGGCATCCTAATATCATACAGTTTCACTATTTTTTTCAGTTCAGAGTTAAACATTGTTGACATCAGAGTTAAACATTGTTGACATTAAAGATTTCTTTTTATTTGTTTCCTTTTAACTAAAGAAAAATCGAAATAGATTTTGGGGGTGATTGGTGGCTCCCTGGACACTCGGACGGATGAACCATATTTCTATATTTGAAAAGCTAAGGGGCACCCGAAAGGTTCTCGTCTTATTTGCTTTGACTGATTGAAGTGGGTTCAAAAAAAAACCTAGCAGGATTTCCCGACTGGGTTAATGAATCTTTTCAAGGAAAGTTAACTTCTCGTTAATTTATCTCCGTTACTCCTTCACAAACACACACACGCACACACACGCACACTCAAATGTGGACTTTGAGACAGAGAGACAGAAAGACAAATAGTTATACTTCCATTCCTCCCCTCCACAGATCTTTCTATTTTCTCAGTACTCTGGACTGCAAGTTATACTTTATAGTCACAGGACTTCACAGCAAGTTTAAAACAAATATCCTATACTCTTATGCGAGCAACTCTTTGTGTATATATACATACCAAGGCATGTATCTCTATTATCTCGAAAACGGCTCTAACGATTTTTTTAAAAATTTGAATTCATATGTATATAAATGAAAAATAAATATTCTCAACTCATTGGCTACAAGTGGAAAACTCGAGTTCGACCGTTACCTCGAATTGAAAATGTTTCATTATCGAGAAATTAATTTTGGCTAGAATGCTTTATGAATGAAAATTTTCCATGACGTCAAAGGGAAAAAACACCGCTTACGTCACTAGGCTCACAGCAGTCAATTAAAATATTTCTTTGCAAACATGAAACACTGTCTTCGAGTCCGATGATTAAGGAGGAGTGCAGTATTTTACGTGGCTTCGTAGCACCAGCTGCGACCCACATAGTTTGCAACAGCCAACAAAAACATAACCATTATATGCCGGTGGTCGATTTAGATTCTCCTTTCGCCGTCCACGTCTGTCCTTGGCAGTGGATTCTCTTTTGTGTATCCTGAGGCCTTTATAAAAAATATCTCCAGCTTTCTCGTTCTGAAGCCGCCTGCAGTCAGATACCTTCGTCTATTGTCATTTAAAGTTGGTGGCTAAGCTGGTCTTTAAAGCGTTTCTGTGGGACATCTCTGTTACGTCTACCACCTTTCAGCTCACAAAAAAAAGACTGCCTTTTGAAAACGTTCGTCCCACCCATACGGGATAGTGCTTTCTCCAGGGTAACTGTCGGACCATAAGAAGTCCCTCTATACTGTCCATACCGGCGTGTTCAGTATGGGGACTTAAGAGACTTTCTTTTCTAATGGCCATATACATTGACATTTAGAACTAAAAGAACACGAAAGCAACTTTTCGAACTGGGAGTCTATACCCGATCCAAAATAAGTCAATATATTTCCTCAACAAATAATTCCAACAAGCGAGGCTCAGTCACCTGCTACTAAATGATTACAACACACTGGTAGCCATAGCGCTATAATCTGGATTGGTGAAAACATAGAAAATATTCTTTTTTGATAATAGAATACATAAATAATTGCATTATTTTCTTCTAATGTTTTTTCTAGTAGTTACTATGCAAAGCTTGAAACCTTTCCAAACTTTTAAATTAAATTCTACAACTTATCAACATCAAAGTGGCATTAATATAAATAAGTGTTTTGAAACCGTCTTCGCTGTAAGCAGGGTTTTAATTAGACTTATTAGGTATAATATTAGTAAATATTTTGTTACGAATAGTTTTAATTTGAGACGGATATTTTATTGTTTTTAATAGAGAATTATAGAACAGAATACATTTTTAAAATGTTCTTAATTCTAGGCAAGAATTTCAAATGACCCCGTCTCGAAGGAACGTTCCCCGGCGTGGGTCGTCTGCTGCAAGACTTTCGACAATATAGTGACAGGATCCGGCCCGGATATTTTATATAGTAGCAGGACAGACTTTGGCATTCTTCTTTTTGTAACTGTCGTAAGAGTGAAGTGGAAGATTCTGAGAGGTCAAAGACCCTGGAACCTTCCCTCCGTTGTTGCAAGTGTTCCAGGCAGATGCAGCCTTTACTTAAAGCTCGTATCCCAAGAAACAGGGAAACTTTTGTCGTATTTCTACCACTTCAGCCCTGCTGGTATCCTCGTGAAATGGCCCCTTGAGGAACAGTGCATGGAAAGCTCAAAACTAGACATTCAATAGAACCGTACGTTAGACATAAACTAATTGAAAGCCAAGCAAATATTTAAAAATATCTTACTATTTAAAAAAAATTATAGTAAATATAGTCTATATTATATATAGTCTATATGGCTGCGTGGTCGTGCGGTTTGCGCGCTGGACTGTCGTTCGGATTTATCGACGGTCGAGGGTTCAAACCCTGCCCGCTCCCATCCCCCGTCGTCCTGCGGGAGGTTTGGACTAGGAAGTAAACTATCTTCAACTCTGAAGGAACATCCGAAACATGTAAAACATTTTACAACATTTTAAACAAACATTTTATATTTTATGTGTACAGTTAACCATTCAAACCATGATAAAACATACTTAGAGAAATAATATCAACAAAAGTAAAATTCATTTTACTGACCATTGAAATAAAACTCTAGATGGAACTTTTTTCCACTTGCTCTTTCCTTTTTTTTAGGACATGTCTGGAGAGAGAGCCCTATAAACTATTTCAAGCTATATTAGAGTTATTGATTTTACACTTGTGCGGATATGTGCTGAATATTTCTAATACACAACACATCTAATGAATACCAAACAGCTCGCGTGCTAGGTATTCCCTGCCACAACTCTTCAAGAAATCCTGAATTTCCTGACGGAATTAGATTCACGCCAAAGTTGTCTCCTCACTGGAGACGGCAGGCATGTGGGCCTAGAGTTCCATTCACGGCATGAGATTACGTCACATCCGTTACTTGAGAGTTTAGTGTTTGAGGGTTTAGTAGAAACATTCAATCTTAGGACAGAGTACTTTCCCTTTTTTGAGTCGCTCATATAGTTGTCGATTTACGAAGATCATTTTTAGAGGCATACAGTAATCAATGTAACAGACTAGCTTAACAATCAGTTTAAGATGTTTGTATGAAAACAATCAATGTAAGATGTGTATATGAAACAAAATTAGCCACAGTCATATTTAAGTAATGTAGAACTATTCCGCTCTCTCTCTCTCTCTCTCTCTCTCTCTTTATGTCAATTCAACACTCTCTTAGCCTCTACCTAAGCCTCTTTCACCCACTGTCTTTATCTCTGTCTCTCTCCAACTCTCTGTCTCTCTCATTCCCACTCTCCCAATCTCTCTCTCTCTCTCTCTTCTACTCTCACTACCTCTACTTCTGTCTCTGCTACTCTTTCTATCTCCCACTCTCTCTCTCTCTCTCTCATTCTCTCTCTCTCTCTCTCTATCTCTGCCTTTCTCCCTCTCTCTGTACCTCAATCCAACACTTTCTCTCCCACTTTCTGTCTTTCTTCCTCCAGGGCCGGCCTCAGACCTAGACAAACTAGACAGCGTCAAAGGAACTCCAATTGGTGAGGGGAGGGGGGCGGGGCTGCGCCTAGGTGTCAATTTTTTTTTTAAATAATAAAATACGAATCTTGGATCTAACCCTCAAACATGTCATGGCTCTATATCTACTAGCCACGAGTGTCTGACCTGTTTGTTAGACTACTCATGGTAGGAGAATCCACTTGCATCGTTTTAGTGGAAATGTCGAGACATTATTTTGAGTCTGGAGGAGGGAGAAAGCGTTTCTTTGGGATTGGGGGGGGGGGGGGGGAATTGTCTCTCTTTTATTTGGTTACTTAAGCACAATGTATGGACTCCATTGAATGGTGTCAGCTACTTGATGCAGTTTGGAATTACAATGAAATGTATGGGAAACAAAATGTAGTCAAATAGAATTAGAATTTGCTCCAGAATTCGAATTGAAATGAGATGAAATCACACTGCCACAAGCTTGAGATGATGGAGATTGTGCAAACAGTTGGATGGTGAAAGCAGAGATTAATGGCGGACAGATCCAAAATAAAAATAAAAATCGAGTGGAATTTTTACAAATGTTATGAGAACAAATATTCAGGTCTCTAACTGCACATTTTGAACAAATTTAAGTCACTTTTATCTTTTTTGGATTTCAATAAAATATCAAAATTATTGCAGAACCAAAAAACAATTTGATGAAATCTTACGCGCATTCCAATCTTACTGAGCCATCGGGTACAGAGATTGATTCGAATGACTTATGCAGTGAATATCAAATATTTCCCAACCTTGTTCCAGATACTGCTTCGTCTTCTCTTGGTGCATTATGTTTTATTTAGGATCATGGTTTGAATACTGCTGTTCCAAGTGTCACCTATCATATTTAACCACTGTTGGTTCGAATGGAAAAAGTTTTCGCAAAGTTGAACTTAATAACAAAACTATTTGAGAACGACTATAAAGCAAGAATGTCTGAACCGCCTAGCAATGATATCTATAGTCAAGTCTCTGGATTATTCACAAATTATTCGAGACTTTGCTGCCTTTAAGTCAAGAAAAGTTGATTTTTATGTTGAAGTTGTTTTTTTTTTACTTCTGCGCCAAGAAGTTTACGTAAAACATTGGTAGAATACTGAGTCAATTACGATGCATATATTTATTTATTTTTTATTTTTTGGGGGGGCCACCAAATTCACTTTGCATATGGGACTCGAATCACCTAGTGCCGGCCCTGCTTCATCTCCCCCTATCTCTACTTCTCTCTACTTCTCTCTCCGCCCCTCTCTCCCTTTCTCTCCATGTGCGTTTTTGTTGTGTGTGTGTGTAAACGTTCGTATAATATTGTGTTGTGTTTTTTTTTATATATTTGAAGCTGAACTAGAATACCACAGCATCTTGACAGAACATTTGACACCAAGCTGCAACATTTTCATATCTGTAGAAAAAGACAAAGAAAGAACAAGGGGAGACAACTGGGCGAAGAAAAGATGTCCACCAAACAAAAAAAGCAGTTTCTGTCAAACATGGAGCCAATTAAAAGATGTTTACAATTAGACACGTGGCCACTCAGGTCACGTGTCTTCAAGCTCTTCTCTCCGGAAGTTTAACTGAGTCGCAAACATCACCGAGATTCATGAGCTCTTTAGCCTTGAAGTAAAACTACACAGATATAAAAACGAACCTAATAGACCTCAACTATTTCAACCTTCTTTCTTAGATGGTCAAATGAAAAACTAGATCTAGGTCAGAAAGGAAACATTACCACATCATTTATTTTTAGCCAGCGACAGACACATCGTTCCATCAGATCATTTGACTGGCAGCAACAGGGAAAATGGAAAAGGTGAAGGTCATGAAATAACAAATATACTTAAGGTGAGATTACAAGAAATAGTTGGTTTATTGTGGATCTAACAGTTATGGAGTATATATTACATACGCATGATATAATCATGAATAAAGTGACGGCAGACAATGTGTATCAACTGAATAGACTCTGATATAATCGCAGTTGAGGTTGGAAATAGGCAACTGAACTCTGAAGTGGGGGTGTGGAAGGGGAAACAACGAGCCTGAGACGAGTGCGTGTAGTTCAAAGTGAGTTGTAGTGTGCTTTAAAATTATAAAGACATAGAACAATTTTTTAAAAATCTCTTTATAATTGTATTCAGAAAAATTCTTAGCCCACCATCAAACCAATTCCAGTCATGGCCGGTCTTAAGCCACTGCAACCTATATGGCCGCAATGGGCCCCGATTTCTTAGGCCCCGCGCAAAATCTAGGTGTAATTTATAAAATTAAACCATTTTAAGTTAAATTTTGACTTATTTTAAAAGGGTTTGTGAAATTCTCCTGAAATTGCAAAATATACAAAAAAGTCATGAAAATCTCCTGAAATGATCCAAATCTTCTGAAACCTCATGCAAATCTCCTTAAAAACAGACAAACTGTCATTTCGGGATGTAATTCAATATGAAAATCGCCAATCCTGCTCGCAATTTAAAAATTTAAGGGATTGTCAACTTTCTTTTTTTTTTAAATGTAGTAATAAGGCGAATTTTAACCAAAACAAGAAGTTCAAATACTTAATTTACTTTAATAGTCACTGGCACACAAATATAGATCTAAATCTATTTCGACCTCTTAAAAAAAAACAAAATCGATATTTTGCTAGTCGATAGTAAATCTAAAAGGCAGATCTGATTGTTTATCGGCTCTTGTTGGAAAACTACTATCTACAGTAGATTAATTAATTTGATAGTGATTTTGTACGTAGTAAATGTATGAATAAAATGCAAAGACAAATTTATTTTCTAATTTAAAAAAAAATGTTCACTTATCCTTATCCCTACACAGACTAGGCCTCGCGCAATCCGTTTCGCATAGGGCCCCGCAATCTGTAAGACCGGCCCTGATTCCAGTAAGTAGGCTGTGACCCAATTTAGACAGCGTGGGACGAGAATTGAGAATCATCCAATGTGAAATAAATCTCTCTCACATACAGACGCACACACACACACACTTACACCCTGGACACTGACCAGATGGTCATTGAGACCATTTCTCCCGAAGTTCTCTCTTTTTTTTTTTTTGGGGGGGGGGGGGTTGCCTTATTTTTGTTACTCTCTAGAAAAAAATCGTTTACGTGATTACCGTCTCTCTCACTCTCTCTCTCTCTCTCTCTCTCTCTCACACACACACAAACCCAGACATTCACAAATTATACGCTCTAAGTTACAAACACAACTTTACACAAACACACACACAAACGCACACAGTTATATAATTAAAGTCAAAGTTAGGCACACTACTATTGACAGTGGCGTAGTAACCATAATACGTAGGGGTTCATTGAACCCGCGCCTAAGACTGAAAGGGCCCAACAGGCAGTGGCGTAGCTACCAATGTGCGGGTGGTGCGGGCCGCACAGGGCACCAGGTGGAGAGGGGCACCAAAATTCCCCCAGTGTGTATTAATTTCCTATTTCCCTGAGCTTTTCAGTAAAAACGACTAATTGTATGGACACGAACAAACTTAAACTACTGTATTTTAAACATGAACTAACGATTTATTAACTAGTCATGTCGCTATTTTGTTTCATCTCCTTGACTATCTCTTCCATACAATGTAAGCTATAGAACAGTTTCAATCTAATTTACTAGATTTATTTCTGACACACGGTACATGTACTAACACTAACCAATGCACTGTAATATAAAGAAGAAGAAGAAGATAGGCCAACCTTTTTTTTACTTCATTGTTTAGTCCATTGGTTTAATTTAGATATTGAGTTTACAAATATATTTCTAAACTCTAGCTCTCAACAACTGTCTTAGTTTATTCATTTCTTTATGATTCTTTATAGTTCAATTTTGGAAATAATTCTATTGTAATGTCAATATTTTTAAATAAGCTAACCTTTGTTTTCTACGAGTTTGTTTTTTTAACTAACTAGTTAATTTTAATACTATAACGTAAAGAAAATGATGAACAGTGCTCAAGACTGACTAATTTGGCTGGCGCCTCAAAACCCTTTTAAGCTCAGACGGAGAAATCGGCATCTCTGGTTCTGTCCGGTCTGTGTAGTCTATAAGGGCCCCATACCCAGATCTATCGGGGTCCCTCATTACCGACCCATCGGTATAACAGAAAATGGCATCTGATGGGTAGGACTTTAGTGTAGCTGATGCCAAGTTTTGGAGTATGGCAGGTGTTAATCGCCTCTTGGTGGCTCCCTCTTGCCCTATAAGGGACATGCTTATTTGTGGGGCCGGCATTCTCCTCCACGGAAGGCAAGTACTAATTCTTCTAATAGGAATTCTATCAGTTGAGAGCCCAGCTGATTTTGACAAATTGGCCGCAATGTGGAGGAACTATCGCATTTTTATGTGGTTCCTCTCTCTCCACTGTCGCACTAATATTGAGGTGGGTAGCCTAGAGTCGCCCCTTTTATAGCGCTCATATGCTGTATGTACCGCCATCTCCCTCCTTAAATGTAAAGGGGCCACGTTTGTTAAGATTTCAGCAGCGTTTGTTGGGCTTGTCCGAAAGGTGCCACAAATGAACCTTAGTGCCTGTGATTGTACTCGGTCGAGTGATTCGAGAGCAGTTTTACTAGCATATACTTGAACTGTATAGCTGTACTCAATTTGTGATCTGACTGCCCCTAAGTACAATGTGCGTAGCATGTAAGCTTTGGCACCCCACTTTGTGCTGGCCAGCTTTCTTAGTAACGCAAACGTCTCCGAGACTTTTCTTTCAACGTCCTGGACGTGCTGGAGCATTGACAGTTTTCTATCCAGGGTTACCCCTAGATATTTGGCGTGTTTTCACGTTGAAGCTCGAATGGAGCCTTAATGTCGAACAGGGACCAGGTCGTTTTGGCAACGTTTATCCGAATCTGTCATTTGTCGCAATACGAGGAGATGGTTTGGAGGTTTGCTTGTAATGCCGCCAATGAGGACAATGTTATCCGCATAAAGCAGTTTCTTTGACCCCAGTGAGGTGCGTTTCTTAAATTTCTTAAGTCTAAAGAACCATCGAGACAATTTCAATTTCAAGTCACATCATTGCCAGAGTTCACCGACTATAGGCGAGCTGTTATTGGGTATGAATTAACTGAACAATTAAAAGCAACTAAGCAAGATTAGACGGTTATCATTGAATCCAGAAAAAAATGATGAGGCCGAAATGCTGAAAAGAAGAAAATACTTCAATACCGCAAGTTATAGAGACTAAAGGACAGAACACAAGCATGTCTTTAGTACACTCCTCAAAAATTCATACTGAGGAAGCTGAACCATCAGACAGTGTAAACAATACAAAAAGCAGGATAATAAACTCTAGACTGAACGACATTGGAGATTGGCCTGATGTCACAGATAATATTCGCATACACCTTGTCACTCAAGGATCTGAAACAGTTCAGCGTATGGACAGTCAATTCAGAGAGGCGTATAGACATCAAGAATCAGCAAAAGGAAAGGCTAGAAAGCTTTCAAAGGCTTGGTTTTTCCGGCAAATGTCAAACGGCGAGAAAGTTCTTAGAAAGTGGATGTGTTATTATGCTTCCCCTGCATACTCTTCTCAACAAGATCAAGTACCAAATCTTCATTTAAATCCAAAGATGGATTTAATGAGTGGTGGAGGTTATCCCCGAAAATAAAAAAACATGAGACCAGCAGAGCTCACATTCAGTCATCGCTTGCTTGGAGGGAACTTGAAGTTTGCCTGAGAGTAGGGAACAATATTGACAACAAGGCCCAAGATTTGATTATACAAGAGACAAAAACCTGGAGAGTTAGTAAAATTACTATCAAAGTACGATCCACTCTTGAGGGAGCATGTGCTTCGAACTAAGCTTTGTTCCAGAACGAATACATACATGTCTCCACAAATACAAAATGATTTTATTACAATATTGGGGGATCACGCTAAAAAACAAATCATACAGCAAGTAAAACAAGCCAAATATTTCTCTATTATTTTTGACAGTACACCTGACATCTCAAAGCTGGATAAAATTTCCCAAATTTTATGGTGTCATGGAGAATGACGGGGTGCAGGTTCGTGAGTCTTTTGTTGACTTCATCGACACAAAGGACACGCACGCTAGAGAAATTGCGTTCGGATGGCTTAGACATAATGGACTGCAGGGGTCAAGGCTATGATAATGCTGCAGTCATGAAAGGTCATTGAGGTTATGAAAGAATTAACAATATTTGATTAATGAAAACATATTATTTTGAACAAAAATGTAAGGTTTTGCAACATTATTAATTAGTTAGTTGTTGTTTTTTTTTTTTGGGGGGGGGGGGCATCAAGATGAGGTACCGCACCAGGCATCATATACTCTAGCTACGCCACTGCCAACAGGTGTCAGTAAAAAAAATGTTGTTGGATACTATTTAAGCTAATCAGAAGCTTACATTATTTTACTGAGCATCCCATTGTAAATTTATCATTGTTAAATTATATTATGACCTTAAAGAAAGCACATGCACTGGACGGCCTCTTTAAAAAATGCGCTGATACATACTGGGTGACTCGATATGGTTTTTGTCACATTCAACTTAGAAGTGGGTCCATGACCATATTCTTTAACGCGGGCCCGAAACTTGCTACTCTCCTGACTCTAGAGAACACAATAAACAAAATGGCATGATCCTATTTGGCTAGGTTAGGATAGCAGACAAAGTCAATAGTCAGTTGGAATAAACTAGACTTCACATAGACAGCATCTAGCTTTTGGCAGGTCAAAGTCAGAGAAACTAGACTTCACAAAGACAGCATCTAGCTTTTGGCAGGTCAAAGTCAGAGAAACTAGACTTCACATAGACAGCATCTAGCTTTTGGCAGGTCAAAGTCAGAGAAACTAGACTTCACATAGACAGCATCTAGCTTTTGGCAGGTCAAAGTCAGAGAAACTAGACTTCACATAGACAGCATCTAGCTTTTGGCAGGTCAAAGTCAGAGAAACTAGACTTCACAAAGACAGCATCTAGCTTTTGGCAGGTCAAAGTCAGAGAAACTAGACTTCACATAGACAGCATCTAGCTTTTGGCACGTCAAAGTCAGAGAAACTAGACTTCACAAAGACAGCATCTAGCTTTTGGCACGTCAAAGTCAGAGAAACTACTCCCATTATGTCGTTCAATTGCATCTAGGTCATTACATTGTGTTGATCATATAGAACATTAGATTGGAGTCTAAAGGACGAGCCCTCGACGAGGTAAGAAATAACGCGTCATTTTTTGAAAGTGAAGACTGGAGATTTATGAAAGTATAAAACAAGCTCAGTTTATTTAGATTCATTTATAGCTTCAATGCTCTTCCGAGGAATTTTCATACCGGTATGATTTACAGGTGGACAGGTAGGCATTACGTCTTCAGGTAAGCACTTTGTTACTTACTAGTTTAAAAGCTCTTGACCCTGACATCAACAGCTGGGATATGTCTGGGAGGGGGACAAAAAAAACCCACCTGTTCTAAGGTGAATAGAAGGCTAGTGAATAAAAGGGGTGGGGGGTGATAATTATGAACACAGCACAGGAGATCATAAACGTTTATTAAAACAGGAACTTAATCAAGTAATTTAAGGACTCAGAGCTTAGCAAACATCATAGAGATTTATTAAGAGCAGGGGCGGACTGGCTATATGGGCATTCGGGCAAATGCCCGGTGGGCCGGTACCCAAATGGGCCAGTAGGACCACAGAAAGGGCCGCATGGATGCCACTATGTATTAAATTGTTACAGGTTTTATAATATTTTTTACAAACGGGGCCCTCTTAAATCTCTCTACAGTGTAAATGTAATTTAATTTAATAAATTATTCGAAATAATGTAATAGCCTACATCCGTAGACAGTGCTACTAGTAGGCTTTTAGGGCCTACACACTGGGCGATTAAAAAGCAACATAGGGCTATCTTTTTTTATATAAATACAGAGCTCAATGTATGCATGTGAACAGTTATCGATGCTCAGATTAATATAATGATTTTGAGGACCTATAATTGGATGTCCATCAAAAGATATGTAATTTACGGGCCTGATTGTATAGAAATGCCTGGGCCGATTTTGACATCCAGTCCGCCCCTGATTAAGAGTATACTATATAGACCTATGGGTTTTCTCTATGACAATGAAGGCATATTGGCGCCTGAATCGATCTTTATGGCGTTCCCAGGGAACACCTCTGTTACATCGTCCTCCAAAATGTTCGGCCTTGACATGCAGTTATACCCCATGCCGCATAATAACTAGTTTCCGACACCCCACATATATATAAATATATGGATTATAACAACAGTCCTCAAGCTCCGGAGCTCAAGCTAGACAACCTGCGATGGAGAAAACTCATTTGAATGAAAAAAAAATTTAATTTAAAGCTAAATTATATATTTTGTTTAATTACCTGGCGATACATTTGGTTTCTTCTTGTTTAGATTTTTAAAAAATTGACAATCCAAAGTAAAAAAATAAAATCGGAAGAAAAAAATTATAACAAAATAGTTGAAGAAAAATTATCCTGAAGACACAAAACTTCATTAAAATGTAAATTATGGAGTTCACTTCATCCATCAGGTAGTTCAATAATGTTAGTGATGTAAGAGAACATATTTACACTATGTTTGATAAATGCTTGAATAACTCTATTCTACGTCGTTTGCTTAAACGGCTATATAAGTCAAGAAGAAATATCACTAAGTGTTTTGGAAGGTCTCGTGAAGGTCTGAGATTAATGTTTGTGTATTCATTGCTGACCAGGACAAAGTCACGAAGTTTTAAATAGTATCTTCACTTTTGTAGACATTCATTGATGTATCTGGGGAACGTCACTAGCGTGGGATAAATGGTTTTTAAAGTATCTCCATAAATACGTAATTCAAATCGCGGCATATAGTTTGGCCATTACTTCAGTTTTATTAATAGAATTTGATCATAACTTCAATGTTATAAATAGAGCTTGACCATTACTTCAGTGTTATAAATAGAGTTTGACCATTACTTCAGTGTTATAAATAGAGTTTGACCATTACTTCAGTGTTATAAATAGAGTTTGACCATTACTTCAGTGTTATAAATAGAGTTTGACCATTACTTCAGTGTTATAAATAGAGTTTGACCATTACTTCAGTGTTATAAATAGAGCTTGACCATTACTTCATTGTATAAATTGAATTTGACCATAGCTACAGGGTTAGGAGAGGAGTGAATGAAAAAAAATAGCTGCCATTTTTTTTTTTACATCATTAGCCCTTCAAAGGGCGCCGAGGACGTTTTGATAAAGTCAGTCATGGCCTCCAGGGATAGAGCATCTGGGATGTTAACAGTTAACATTGCAAGAATTCATCCCCCAGAAGTTTGCACCTCATTTGTACCCAATTCCCTTGACCATTGATACACAAGCCTCAATATCTCTCCACAATCATCATTTCACACTAGAGAGAATTGTATTTTTTAACTCAGTGGTTTTACACTTGTAGAGACCTGGACAGCTTTCGTTTCTCCAAAGCCTTAACTCAGTGGTTCTACACTTTTAGAGACCTGGACAGCCTTAATTTCTCAAGAGCCTTAACTAAGTGGTTCTACACTTGTAGAGACCTGGACAGTCTTCATTTCTCTAGAGCCTTAACTCAGTGGTTCTACACTTGTAGAGACCTGGACAGTCTTCATTTCTCCAAAGCCTTAACTCAGTGGTTCTACACTTGTAGAGACCTGGACAGTCTTCATTTCTCCAAAGCCTTAACTCAGTGGTTCTACACTTGTAGAGACCTGGACAGTCTTCATTTCTCTAGAGCCTTAACTCAGTGGTTCTACACTTGTAGAGACCTGGACAGTCTTCATTTCTCTAGAGCCTTAACTCAGTGGTTCTACACTTGTAGAGACCTGGACAGCCTTCATTTCTCCAAAGCCTTAACTCAGTGGTTCTACACTTGTAGAGACCTGGACAGCCTTCATTTCTCTAGAGCATTAACTCAGTGGTTCTACACTTGTAGAGACCTGGACAGTCTTCATTTCTCCAAAGCCTTAACTCAGTGGTTCTACACTTGTAGAGACCTGGACAGTCTTCATTTCTCCAAAGCCTTAACTCAGTGGTTCTACACTTGTAGAGACCTGGACAGTCTTCATTTCTCTAGAGCCTTAACTCAGTGGTTCTACACTTGTAGAGACCTGGACAGTCTTCATTTCTCTAGAGCCTTAACTCAGTGGTTCTACACTTGTAGAGACCTGGACAGCCTTCATTTCTCCAAAGCCTTAACTCAGTGGTTCTACACTTGTAGAGACCTGGACAGTCTTCATTTCTCTAGAGCATTAACTCAGTGGTTCTACACTTGTAGAGATCTGGACAGCCTTCATTTCTCTAGAGCCTTAACTCAGTGGTTCTACACTTGTAGAAACCTGGCCAGCTTTCATTTCTCTAGAGCCTTAACTCAGTGGTTCTACACTTGTAGAGATCTGGACAGTCTTCATTTCTCTAGAGCCTTAACTCAGTGGTTCTACACTTGTAGAGACCTGGAAAGCCTTCATTTCTCTAGAGCCTTAACTCAGTGGTTCTACACTTGTAGAGACCTGGACAGCCTTCATTTCTCTAGAGCCTTAACTCAGTGGTTCTACACTTGTAGAGACCTGGACAGTCTTCATTTCTCTAGAGCCTTAACTCAGTGGTTCTACACTTGTAGAGACCTGGACAGCCTTCATTTCTCCAAAGCCTTAACTCAGTGGTTCTACACTTGTAGAGACCTGGACAGCCTTCATTTCTCTAGAGCATTAACTCAGTGGTTCTACACTTGTAGAGATCTGGACAGCCTTCATTTCTCTAGAGCCTTAACTCAGTGGTTCTACACTTGTAGAGACCTGGACAGTCTTCATTTCTCTAGAGCCTTAACTCAGTGGTTCTACACTTGTAGAGACCTGGACAGTCTTCATTTCTCTAGAGCCTTAACTCAGTGGTTCTACACTTGTAGAGACCTGGACAGCCTTCATTTCTCCAAAGCCTTAACTCAGTGGTTCTACACTTGTAGAGACCTGGACAGCCTTCATTTCTCTAGAGCATTAACTCAGTGGTTCTACACTTGTAGAGATCTGGACAGCCTTCATTTCTCTAGAGCCTTAACTCAGTGGTTCTACACTTGTAGAAACCTGGCCAGCTTTCATTTCTCTAGAGCCTTAACTCAGTGGTTCTACACTTGTAGAGATCTGGACAGTCTTCATTTCTCTAGAGCCTTAACTCAGTGGTTCTACACTTGTAGAGACCTGGAAAGCCTTCATTTCTCTAGAGCCTTAACTCAGTGGTTCTACACTTGTAGAGACCTGGACAGCCTTCATTTCTCTAGAGCCTTAACTCAGTGGTTCTACACTTGTAGAGACCTGGACAGTCTTCATTTCTCTAGAGCCTTAACTCAGTGGTTCTACACTTGTAGAGACCTGGACAGCCTTCATTTCTCCAAAGCCTTAACTCAGTGGTTCTACACTTGTAGAGACCTGGACAGCCTTCATTTCTCTAGAGCATTAACTCAGTGGTTCTACACTTGTAGAGATCTGGACAGCCTTCATTTCTCTAGAGCCTTAACTCAGTGGTTCTACACTTGTAGAAACCTGGCCAGCTTTCATTTCTCTAGAGCCTTAACTCAGTGGTTCTACACTTGTAGAGATCTGGACAGTCTTCATTTCTCTAGAGCCTTAACTCAGTGGTTCTACACTTGTAGAGACCTGGAAAGCCTTCATTTCTCTAGAGCCTTAACTCAGTGGTTCTACACTTGTAGAGACCTGGACAGCCTTCATTTCTCTAGAGCCTTAACTCAGTGGTTCTACACTTGTAGAGACCTGGAAAGCCTTCATTTCTCTAGAGCCTTAACTCAGTGGTTCTACACTTGTAGAGACCTGGACAGCCTTCATTTCTCTAGAGCCTTAACTCAGTGGTTCTACACTTGTAGAGACCTGGAAAGCCTTCATTTCTCTAGAGCCTTAACTCAGTGGTTCTACACTTGTAGAGACCTGGACAGCCTTCATTTCTCTAGAGCCTTAACTCAGTGGTTCTACACTTGTAGAGACCTGGACAGTCTTCATTTCTCTAGAGCCTTAACTCAGTGGTTCTACACTTGTAGAGACCTGGACAGTCTTCATTTCTCCAAAGCCTTAACTCAGTGGTTCTACACTTGTAGAGACCTGGACAGTCTTCATTTCTCCAAAGCCTTAACTCAGTGGTTCTACACTTGTAGAGACCTGGACAGTCTTCATTTCTCTAGAGCCTTAACTCAGTGGTTCTACACTTGTAGAGACCTGGACAGTCTTCATTTCTCTAGAGCCTTAACTCAGTGGTTCTACACTTGTAGAGACCTGGACAGCCTTCATTTCTCCAAAGCCTTAACTCAGTGGTTCTACACTTGTAGAGACCTGGACAGCCTTCATTTCTCTAGAGCATTAACTCAGTGGTTCTACACTTGTAGAGATCTGGACAGCCTTCATTTCTCTAGAGCCTTAACTCAGTGGTTCTACACTTGTAGAAACCTGGCCAGCTTTCATTTCTCTAGAGCCTTAACTCAGTGGTTCTACACTTGTAGAGATCTGGACAGTCTTCATTTCTCTAGAGCCTTAACTCAGTGGTTCTACACTTGTAGAGACCTGGAAAGCCTTCATTTCTCTAGAGCCTTAACTCAGTGGTTCTACACTTGTAGAGACCTGGACAGCCTTCATTTCTCTAGAGCCTTAACTCAGTGGTTCTACACTTGTAGAGACCTGGACAGTCTTCATTTCTCTAGAGCCTTAACTCAGTGGTTCTACACTTGTAGAGACCTGGACAGCCTTCATTTCTCTAGAGCATTAACTCAGTGGTTCTACACTTGTAGAGATCTGGACAGCCTTCATTTCTCTAGAGCCTTAACTCAGTGGTTCTACACTTGTAGAAACCTGGCCAGCTTTCATTTCTCTAGAGCCTTAACTCAGTGGTTCTACACTTGTAGAGATCTGGACAGTCTTCATTTCTCTAGAGCCTTAACTCAGTGGTTCTACACTTGTAGAGACCTGGAAAGCCTTCATTTCTCTAGAGCCTTAACTCAGTGGTTCTACACTTGTAGAGACCTGGACAGCCTTCATTTCTCTAGAGCCTTAACTCAGTGGTTCTACACTTGTAGAGACCTGGACAGTCTTCATTTCTCTAGAGCCTTAACTCAGTGGTTCTACACTTGTAGAGACCTGGACAGCCTTCATTTCTCCAAAGCCTTAACTCAGTGGTTCTACACTTGTAGAGACCTGGACAGCCTTCATTTCTCTAGAGCCTTAACTCAGTGGTTCTACACTTGTAGAGACCTGGACAGTCTTCATTTCTCTAGAGCCTTAACTCAGTGGTTCTACACTTGTAGAGACCTGGACAGCCTTCATTTCTCCAAAGCCTTAACTCAGTGGTTCTACACTTGTAGAGACCTGGACAGCCTTCATTTCTCTAGAGCATTAACTCAGTGGTTCTACACTTGTAGAGATCTGGACAGCCTTCATTTCTCTAGAGCCTTAACTCAGTGGTTCTACACTTGTAGAGACCTGGACAGTCTTCATTTCTCTAGAGCCTTAACTCAGTGGTTCTACACTTGTAGAGACCTGGACAGTCTTCATTTCTCTAGAGCCTTAACTCAGTGGTTCTACACTTGTAGAGACCTGGACAGCCTTCATTTCTCCAAAGCCTTAACTCAGTGGTTCTACACTTGTAGAGACCTGGACAGCCTTCATTTCTCTAGAGCATTAACTCAGTGGTTCTACACTTGTAGAGATCTGGACAGCCTTCATTTCTCTAGAGCCTTAACTCAGTGGTTCTACACTTGTAGAAACCTGGCCAGCTTTCATTTCTCTAGAGCCTTAACTCAGTGGTTCTACACTTGTAGAGATCTGGACAGTCTTCATTTCTCTAGAGCCTTAACTCAGTGGTTCTACACTTGTAGAGACCTGGAAAGCCTTCATTTCTCTAGAGCCTTAACTCAGTGGTTCTACACTTGTAGAGACCTGGACAGCCTTCATTTCTCTAGAGCCTTAACTCAGTGGTTCTACACTTGTAGAGACCTGGACAGTCTTCATTTCTCTAGAGCCTTAACTCAGTGGTTCTACACTTGTAGAGACCTGGACAGCCTTCATTTCTCCAAAGCCTTAACTCAGTGGTTCTACACTTGTAGAGACCTGGACAGCCTTCATTTCTCTAGAGCATTAACTCAGTGGTTCTACACTTGTAGAGATCTGGACAGCCTTCATTTCTCTAGAGCCTTAACTCAGTGGTTCTACACTTGTAGAAACCTGGCCAGCTTTCATTTCTCTAGAGCCTTAACTCAGTGGTTCTACACTTGTAGAGATCTGGACAGTCTTCATTTCTCTAGAGCCTTAACTCAGTGGTTCTACACTTGTAGAGACCTGGAAAGCCTTCATTTCTCTAGAGCCTTAACTCAGTGGTTCTACACTTGTAGAGACCTGGACAGCCTTCATTTCTCTAGAGCCTTAACTCAGTGGTTCTACACTTGTAGAGACCTGGAAAGCCTTCATTTCTCTAGAGCCTTAACTCAGTGGTTCTACACTTGTAGAGACCTGGACAGCCTTCATTTCTCTAGAGCCTTAACTCAGTGGTTCTACACTTGTAGAGACCTGGAAAGCCTTCATTTCTCTAGAGCCTTAACTCAGTGGTTCTACACTTGTAGAGACCTGGACAGCCTTCATTTCTCTAGAGCCTTAACTCAGTGGTTCTACACTTGTAGAGACCTGGACAGTCTTCATTTCTCTAGAGCCTTAACTCAGTGGTTCTACACTTGTAGAGACCTGGACAGTCTTCATTTCTCCAAAGCCTTAACTCAGTGGTTCTACACTTGTAGAGACCTGGACAGTCTTCATTTCTCCAAAGCCTTAACTCAGTGGTTCTACACTTGTAGAGACCTGGACAGTCTTCATTTCTCTAGAGCCTTAACTCAGTGGTTCTACACTTGTAGAGACCTGGACAGTCTTCATTTCTCTAGAGCCTTAACTCAGTGGTTCTACACTTGTAGAGACCTGGACAGCCTTCATTTCTCCAAAGCCTTAACTCAGTGGTTCTACACTTGTAGAGACCTGGACAGCCTTCATTTCTCTAGAGCATTAACTCAGTGGTTCTACACTTGTAGAGATCTGGACAGCCTTCATTTCTCTAGAGCCTTAACTCAGTGGTTCTACACTTGTAGAAACCTGGCCAGCTTTCATTTCTCTAGAGCCTTAACTCAGTGGTTCTACACTTGTAGAGATCTGGACAGTCTTCATTTCTCTAGAGCCTTAACTCAGTGGTTCTACACTTGTAGAGACCTGGAAAGCCTTCATTTCTCTAGAGCCTTAACTCAGTGGTTCTACACTTGTAGAGACCTGGACAGCCTTCATTTCTCTAGAGCCTTAACTCAGTGGTTCTACACTTGTAGAGACCTGGACAGTCTTCATTTCTCTAGAGCCTTAACTCAGTGGTTCTACACTTGTAGAGACCTGGACAGCCTTCATTTCTCTAGAGCATTAACTCAGTGGTTCTACACTTGTAGAGATCTGGACAGCCTTCATTTCTCTAGAGCCTTAACTCAGTGGTTCTACACTTGTAGAAACCTGGCCAGCTTTCATTTCTCTAGAGCCTTAACTCAGTGGTTCTACACTTGTAGAGATCTGGACAGTCTTCATTTCTCTAGAGCCTTAACTCAGTGGTTCTACACTTGTAGAGACCTGGAAAGCCTTCATTTCTCTAGAGCCTTAACTCAGTGGTTCTACACTTGTAGAGACCTGGACAGCCTTCATTTCTCTAGAGCCTTAACTCAGTGGTTCTACACTTGTAGAGACCTGGACAGTCTTCATTTCTCTAGAGCCTTAACTCAGTGGTTCTACACTTGTAGAGACCTGGACAGCCTTCATTTCTCCAAAGCCTTAACTCAGTGGTTCTACACTTGTAGAGACCTGGACAGCCTTCATTTCTCTAGAGCATTAACTCAGTGGTTCTACACTTGTAGAGATCTGGACAGCCTTCATTTCTCTAGAGCCTTAACTCAGTGGTTCTACACTTGTAGAGACCTGGACAGTCTTCATTTCTCTAGAGCCTTAACTCAGTGGTTCTACACTTGTAGAGACCTGGACAGTCTTCATTTCTCTAGAGCCTTAACTCAGTGGTTCTACACTTGTAGAGACCTGGACAGCCTTCATTTCTCCAAAGCCTTAACTCAGTGGTTCTACACTTGTAGAGACCTGGACAGCCTTCATTTCTCTAGAGCATTAACTCAGTGGTTCTACACTTGTAGAGATCTGGACAGCCTTCATTTCTCTAGAGCCTTAACTCAGTGGTTCTACACTTGTAGAAACCTGGCCAGCTTTCATTTCTCTAGAGCCTTAACTCAGTGGTTCTACACTTGTAGAGATCTGGACAGTCTTCATTTCTCTAGAGCCTTAACTCAGTGGTTCTACACTTGTAGAGACCTGGAAAGCCTTCATTTCTCTAGAGCCTTAACTCAGTGGTTCTACACTTGTAGAGACCTGGACAGCCTTCATTTCTCTAGAGCCTTAACTCAGTGGTTCTACACTTGTAGAGACCTGGACAGTCTTCATTTCTCTAGAGCCTTAACTCAGTGGTTCTACACTTGTAGAGACCTGGACAGCCTTCATTTCTCCAAAGCCTTAACTCAGTGGTTCTACACTTGTAGAGACCTGGACAGCCTTCATTTCTCTAGAGCATTAACTCAGTGGTTCTACACTTGTAGAGATCTGGACAGCCTTCATTTCTCTAGAGCCTTAACTCAGTGGTTCTACACTTGTAGAAACCTGGCCAGCTTTCATTTCTCTAGAGCCTTAACTCAGTGGTTCTACACTTGTAGAGATCTGGACAGTCTTCATTTCTCTAGAGCCTTAACTCAGTGGTTCTACACTTGTAGAGACCTGGAAAGCCTTCATTTCTCTAGAGCCTTAACTCAGTGGTTCTACACTTGTAGAGACCTGGACAGCCTTCATTTCTCTAGAGCCTTAACTCAGTGGTTCTACACTTGTAGAGACCTGGAAAGCCTTCATTTCTCTAGAGCCTTAACTCAGTGGTTCTACACTTGTAGAGACCTGGACAGCCTTCATTTCTCTAGAGCCTTAACTCAGTGGTTCTACACTTGTAGAGACCTGGAAAGCCTTCATTTCTCTAGAGCCTTAACTCAGTGGTTCTACACTTGTAGAGACCTGGACAGCCTTCATTTCTCTAGAGCCTTAACTCAGTGGTTCTACACTTGTAGAGACCTGGACAGTCTTCATTTCTCTAGAGCCTTAACTCAGTGGTTCTACACTTGTAGAGACCTGGACAGTCTTCATTTCTCCAAAGCCTTAACTCAGTGGTTCTACACTTGTAGAGACCTGGACAGTCTTCATTTCTCCAAAGCCTTAACTCAGTGGTTCTACACTTGTAGAGACCTGGACAGTCTTCATTTCTCTAGAGCCTTAACTCAGTGGTTCTACACTTGTAGAGACCTGGACAGTCTTCATTTCTCTAGAGCCTTAACTCAGTGGTTCTACACTTGTAGAGACCTGGACAGCCTTCATTTCTCCAAAGCCTTAACTCAGTGGTTCTACACTTGTAGAGACCTGGACAGCCTTCATTTCTCTAGAGCATTAACTCAGTGGTTCTACACTTGTAGAGATCTGGACAGCCTTCATTTCTCTAGAGCCTTAACTCAGTGGTTCTACACTTGTAGAAACCTGGCCAGCTTTCATTTCTCTAGAGCCTTAACTCAGTGGTTCTACACTTGTAGAGATCTGGACAGTCTTCATTTCTCTAGAGCCTTAACTCAGTGGTTCTACACTTGTAGAGACCTGGAAAGCCTTCATTTCTCTAGAGCCTTAACTCAGTGGTTCTACACTTGTAGAGACCTGGACAGCCTTCATTTCTCTAGAGCCTTAACTCAGTGGTTCTACACTTGTAGAGACCTGGACAGTCTTCATTTCTCTAGAGCCTTAACTCAGTGGTTCTACACTTGTAGAGACCTGGACAGCCTTCATTTCTCCAAAGCCTTAACTCAGTGGTTCTACACTTGTAGAGACCTGGACAGCCTTCATTTCTCTAGAGCATTAACTCAGTGGTTCTACACTTGTAGAGATCTGGACAGCCTTCATTTCTCTAGAGCCTTAACTCAGTGGTTCTACACTTGTAGAGACCTGGACAGTCTTCATTTCTCTAGAGCCTTAACTCAGTGGTTCTACACTTGTAGAGACCTGGACAGTCTTCATTTCTCTAGAGCCTTAACTCAGTGGTTCTACACTTGTAGAGACCTGGACAGCCTTCATTTCTCCAAAGCCTTAACTCAGTGGTTCTACACTTGTAGAGACCTGGACAGCCTTCATTTCTCTAGAGCATTAACTCAGTGGTTCTACACTTGTAGAGATCTGGACAGCCTTCATTTCTCTAGAGCCTTAACTCAGTGGTTCTACACTTGTAGAAACCTGGCCAGCTTTCATTTCTCTAGAGCCTTAACTCAGTGGTTCTACACTTGTAGAGATCTGGACAGTCTTCATTTCTCTAGAGCCTTAACTCAGTGGTTCTACACTTGTAGAGACCTGGAAAGCCTTCATTTCTCTAGAGCCTTAACTCAGTGGTTCTACACTTGTAGAGACCTGGACAGCCTTCATTTCTCTAGAGCCTTAACTCAGTGGTTCTACACTTGTAGAGACCTGGACAGTCTTCATTTCTCTAGAGCCTTAACTCAGTGGTTCTACACTTGTAGAGACCTGGACAGCCTTCATTTCTCTAGAGCCTTAACTCAGTGGTTCTACACTTGTAGAGACCTGGACAGCCTTCATTTCTCTAGAGCATTAACTCAGTGGTTCTACACTTGTAGAGATCTGGACAGCCTTCATTTCTCTAGAGCCTTAACTCAGTGGTTCTACACTTGTAGAAACCTGGCCAGCTTTCATTTCTCTAGAGCCTTAACTCAGTGGTTCTACACTTGTAGAGATCTGGACAGTCTTCATTTCTCTAGAGCCTTAACTCAGTGGTTCTACACTTGTAGAGACCTGGAAAGCCTTCATTTCTCTAGAGCCTTAACTCAGTGGTTCTACACTTGTAGAGACCTGGACAGCCTTCATTTCTCTAGAGCCTTAACTCAGTGGTTCTACACTTGTAGAGACCTGGAAAGCCTTCATTTCTCTAGAGCCTTAACTCAGTGGTTCTACACTTGTAGAGACCTGGACAGCCTTCATTTCTCTAGAGCCTTAACTCAGTGGTTCTACACTTGTAGAAACCTGGCCAGCCTTCATTTCTCTAGAGCCTTAACTCAGTGGTTCTACACTTGTAGAGACCTGGACAGTCTTCATTTCTCTAGACCCTTAACTCAGTGGTTCTACACTTGTAGAGACCTGGACAGTCTTCATTTCTCTAGAGCCTTAACTCAGTGGTTCTACACTTGTAGAGACCTGGACAGCCTTCATTTCTCTAGAGCCTTAACTCAGTGGTTCTACACTTGTAGAGACCTGGACAGCCTTCATTTCTCTAGAGCCTTAACTCAATAAAAAATCTTGATGAATTTTCATTGGAAGTAAAAGAAAAAAAAACTCTTCTACTGGAGCCGTAATTTTTATTTGAAAAGTTATATCCTAGAGGTTTCAAACTATCCCTAATTTGACCACCAAGGTACATGCCCCGTACACATGTTACCTCTTTAAAAAGCAAATCGCGTCATTTTTTCCCCATCGAGCCATTGTTGGGCTACATGTTACATGTAATTGTGACAATTAGTTCAAACAGATTCAGGATTCTTTTTGGTTACAGATCGTTGTCTGCAGCTAATGTGACAACAAACTCATTCAGTCTTTAATTTGGAAGAATGGGTTCTTTTAGACTTATAATTGTAAGTATCCAGCCTGCCAGCAACCTAATTACATCGATGCAGACCCCCCTCCTTTTTTTTTCCTCAACAAAATGTACCATTCACTACATGACTACTTTGCATGTTCCCAGTCTTTAATGTAAGCCACATTGCGACTCATTAATCTGTGGGCGTTGTTTTAGTAGTATGTTTTATTAGAGTGTTTTTTCGTTTTATTATATCTTATTAGATGTGTAATGCAATAGTGTCTTGCACAGGATTACTGAAACAATAGTCGATATCATGGCCGCATTCTCCGTGGCCTTGTACCAGAAATAGTGTTGAGTCCTAGCTGCGCTTTCAGAGTCACGGAGACAATCCAATTATCCACCCCTGAACGTCAGGATGTGAGTAGTCTCCCTCTATAACAAGGAGGTCACTTCGACAAATAGGACAGTCTCTACTTGATCCTCTAACAGAGTCACACGTGGAGATTTATACTTGGTCACATGTGGAGAATTACTCCTCCACACTCTGAAAAATGACTATATAATAAAGTATTTACAAATCTGACACTCTCTATATGTCTTATCGTACACACGGTGGATAGTGAAGAGGAAATCTTTTGTTTGGGTGTATACTAGTAAAACTAGCCCGTTTTATCCCTGGGTAGCTAATATTTAATAATTATTTTTTTACTCACTCTGTATCTTTCTTGTTTCTTGTTTAAATTCGTGTTAGGGTAAATTCGTCTCGTAATTTATTTTATGGAAGCGTCAACAACAAGATACCTTGTATTTTCAGTAGAACAGCCAGTATTACAATAACATCGCATAATTTTTTGGCATCGTCCAATACAAAGCCCTCATTCTCAACCACAAACGTTTGGGCCACCCCCCTACTTTTTGTTTGCATCTATCAAATGAAAAGCTAGTAACGGAAAGTTTCAAACGAAGCATAGACTTCTTTCAATCACTCGTTGCCTCCTGGCTTATAATGAGGCACCCACACTACGCAGATATTTTCAACCGTAAGCTAGAGAGGTATTGTTCAATAATATCTTGAAGCTTTGATCTTCCCACAGAACAGCTTGAATGAAGTAACATCACTGTTTGCAACTTAATCCACTCTTTAGACCACTCTTTGTATAGTTACTATTTTGTCAGTCATAGATCTAGAAAGGCAGCTTATTTAGAAGAACCCATCTCCAAAAACTGTATAATACATCCGCCTCCTAAAAAAACTCACACTTTTAATATTTTTATATTCACTGTGAAAATTTTAAAGGATTTTTTTTTGTTATTTTTAAAAAAGAGGCCTATTTGTGGATCTAAATCTAGTCATTTTAAAATTGTGCTGTACATTATCATTAACTAGAGTCTTTAAATTTCAAAATGAAGTCATTTTCTAGACACACATACACTTTCATACCAATGTCATGTGTTCTTTGGATAATCCTATTTGATCATCTCATGGGTCTAATTCCCCACATCAGTCTTGAAAATCTAGAAGAGAATAGTGTGGGCGACATCGTTCCGACCATAGACAATGCCCAGGCTTTCATATCGCTTGTTCGAGATGAACCATAGTCGTTTCACGACTGAAGGAGGCCAATGGACAAGAAGAGAATTAATAGATTTAAGATCTAAATCTAGATCTGTGTTGAAATAATCATTTTAAAACAAAATGGAACGAAATAATCATTTTGGACTTTTTAAATTCGTAAGTGTTCAAATCGGAAGGAACTATCATTGTGTACTTTAGACATTGAAATGACTTCTTTATAGAGCATATTGGGTCGTAGATGAAAATTTAAAAATATTTTTGGTATATTTGACCACTGCGATTTCTATCTTGAAAATTGCTTACTTATTCTATGCCAAAGTTGTATTTTCTTATTTAATTGGAGGAATTCGTGAGACTTATCTAATATGTATACATTCATTAAAGTGTCTCCTGTGTGTAATTAATTATACTTATGCTATACTTGCAACAAAACGAGTGTCCGGCCTCTGTAAGCAATTTAATACAAGATATATTGGCTGGACAACGTACAAGAATGGACCAACCTCTCCCTTGATATCCTGCTAAGAACAGCTGCTGACCGGGAAAAGTGGAAGAATTTTGATAGGCGAACTGTGGCAGCACGCCTTCAATGAAAGGGGCAGACGATGAGGAGGAGGGCGATGATAATGTCAAACTTGCTTTTACGCTACTCCTCCCTAAAAGTTCCGTGCAAACCGTGCGGTCAATCTAACTGAGGATATAAAGCTCACCCAGCAACCCCCAAGATTAACAATATTTTTTTTAATCGTATGCTTAGTATTGCTTAGTATAACATTTTCTGACTGCTGTCACAGGATAGTAAGTTCACTTGAGAATGTATACACAGCGGGAGAGATGTCAGAATTTAAAAACCAAAAAATCAATTCTATGACAAGGAACAGTGTCTACGACAAGGAACAGTGTCTATGGATTTGTTCCAGCATGGCTCCCAGTGTCTCTTGGAGCTTGCGTCTAATCGAGTTTCATCAGTAAGGGACATCATCCACTAACAATAGAGGCCACAAACAAAGAGTTGCCGGCCATGTCTTGTTACCCGTAAGACTAAAATCATTAGTAGTGACAAGTTGGCGGTACTCAAAGTGAAGTCAGTGTGACAACCTGTACTGAATGGCACCTTACAATGAACTAGAGGCACGCACATTGACTCACACGAAGAGACATAGCCACTCTATAAGTAAGCAAGAAAAACATTTTAAAAAATACTTTTTTGAATAACAGGGCTTATATTTAGAGTACTCGTATCAATTAGTTTTGGTCAGTCATATAATTAAATTTGTAATAGATCTAGAGTTCTTGACTAATAATAAACCATTTATTTTTTTAAAAAAAAGGAAGGGGGGAAGACCTGAATTTAAACTCAAGGCTCAAGCCTTCTCAGGCTTCTCAAGCCAACACTATAACCACTCTGCCAGTGAATAGCTTTCGAACATGGAAGATTGTATCTATTGTTTCTATAGTCAAGTCCTATATTTCAGATTTGCGTTTATTAAGATTCAGACGACGACATATAAAGGGAACTAATTCAGCTTATACTACCACTTCACTCAATTACAATTTCAGTTGTTCGAGATACCAAACAAAATAATTTATTACTAATAGTTAATTAACAAATTGGTTATTTTTTCTATTGATTTTTGTGTTGTTATGTAAAGGAAATAATTGTGCAAAAATTTCAGCTTGATCCTGGATTGGGTGTGGGAGAAATAACGTGTACAAACTTTTTACCAGACAGACAAGCAGAATGAGAAAGCTTTGTAATAATTAATTACTTAACATAGTGGTGTTGGCGTAAGAAAAGCGCTTTCCCAATCAAGGAGATTTGACTTACAGACGTTTGGCCCAACTCTTTAACAACTAGAATGAAATCAATGTAAGTCTTTATAAGTTATTTCATCATCTAGTTACTGTTCTGTGCCACCGAAGAGAAGAGATTCAAGGCTCAAGACAAAATAACCAATTTCAACTTACTATAAATATATATCCTCAACCCAGAAATATCAGGATACTAACAATTTAAGGTCACATTTGATTTGTTTTTATCAAAAAGATGACTTAAAAAGATGGCTCCCCAAATTTATTTTAAACAATTGTATCAATAGTTCTTTTTGATTTTGTAAAAGAGTGGAATATATACCGAGTGTGGTGGAAACTATTGAAGTTCCAAACTGTTTATCTATAGACCGACCTATATGAGGATGACTACATACAAACATTTAAGTACAAAGTATTATTATTTGAGTTATACCATTTAAAACAAGTTTACAAAGACAGTTTGTGTTTCAAAACTCAAAATCCGCCTTCGAAGTAGTCCACCCAGGCAGGTAAAAAGGCAGGTTTCAATATTGATTGATCTAATTGGGTTGAATATCAGTCTCAACAGCTTTTCCGAAAAACATTTCCTTAAAATAAAAAATTAAAATTTCTTTAGTTGAGTTCCATGGCTATTCGATTATCCCGCAGTTAACGCGCGCGATATTATGAAAAACTACTACATCAAGATGCTAACGACGATGATGATCAGGATGAGATGATGATTCTAATGATGATGATGAGATAATGATGATAATGATTATTATGAAGGTGCTAATCATGATGATGATGTTCTCGTAAGTGACTTAATCTACAAAGTTAGGAATTTGTATTAAAACGTCTTTCGTTTTCTTTCTTGATCTAACTAACAACCAGTTCACTAACCCGTACCAGAGTTTCGACCTCAGATTTCCTGCTTGTGATCTTGAGCGTACAATCTCGGAAGTGACGTCAGAAACGTATGGTGGTAAACCACGTGGGAGCCCTTCAAAGCTCAGTTCATTCGTCTCTCTCTCTCTCCATCCCCCCTTCCCATAGTAAGTTCCTTAGGAGGCTTGCAGTGAGGGCCAGAAAGTGTAAATAATTGAACTGCGTGAGTACAAAGTGGCTAGAGACAATGGACACTGAGTGACCGACATAGAGAGATGCGATCAATAACAGACATCACATTCACACATGCACAGAGCCAATGTTGAATGGATTGGGACCAATATTTATGACAGAATAAACGTTGGTTTTAATGCGACTTATTTTACTTGCAGAATAAAGGTTTCATCTATATGGACAAATATTAAGATAGGATAATTATATAATATATATAATATAATTGTATTGGTCCAAAGAAATCGAAATTTAGTTTGATTATAATTGTCCACCACAGCACCACAGCATTACTACTATAGCAATAACGATATAGATCACAATATATTCACACGCAAAAATACCAACGCACAGACGCGCGCACACACATACACACAAAAACACTCTGGCAGATTAAATCTCCTGCTTGGACAAACATTTCTAGTAAGAAAAAAAAAGTGGTTAGTTGACATATTAAACTTATAATTAAACTAACAATGATTGTTCAAACTCGTCAGAGACAATAAAGTCTGACAGAAGTCTTGAAGTTATTTCAATAGATGACATTAGATGTTAATATCTTTTTTTACGTCCAGCAAGCACTGTAGTGGGTAGAAATTTTTAAATATACTGCTTAAATATGAAGTTCTGCTTATTCAAACAAGTTAAACACACGTGTGTGTGTGTGTGTGCGGCTCAGTCTTTCTGTGTGTCTATTCAAGTCCTTGGGGTTTTAGCAATATATTTATTCCATATTCCACAAATCGTATTTATTTATTTATTTATTTATTTATTACATTTTGACAGAGCACAATAGAAATATTAATACATTTTTTTAGATGATTCTAACAAAAGTGAATATAAGTATAATTTAAATAAGCAAATCCCATTAGAAATTCGTAAACTTCTCATTATATTGCAATAAAAGCGATGGTTCTCAATGCTCCACTCATTATAAACATAACTTGCTGAGCTTATTGTTATGAGAACACAGATCAAAGACTCTGTCATTAGAAGAAAAGTGTGACACATACGCGCTAGCTGTGACACACACACACACACGTTAACTATGTTTTAATAGCGAACAGGAAACTTGGGCACAACTCACCAGGGACTCGAGCTGCGAGAATCACATTATACGTGCTAGAAGAAAGAGTACGTTAGACAATGATAGAAATAGATGTCGAAATAACTTTTCCCACCTTTTTTTAGAGCAGCTCATAAACGTATGATTCTATTGCTACAGTTTAGCAAGTCATATAGTTGCTTAGCAGTGTGATATGAGCACTCATCAATTCTGTCATAGAGTTGCTTGTACTAAGTCGTTTTTAAACTTAAAATACGTAATAGGAAGTCTAAACATACATCGCGGTCTATATATTATCCTTCTCTTTTTTTGTAATGTTTCATTATAGACTTCTTGATATAAACAATGAAGTTCGATCTATGACAGTCAACTGAATGTACAGTACAGATTACATCAAGAAGAGAGGAGACTATACATTAACAAAACACAGATTCACATTTACTAGGACTTAAACCCGGCATTCAAGAGATGGTATTTTCTCTCGGCACATAGTGAAATGTAAACGTCAGAAAATTAATTCATCTAGTCAAATCCAGTCGTATGTCTAATTGTCCTTTTCAAACTGTAAGAACATTGTGACAGAGAAGTACCACAGTAGTGGTAACAGGAGACAATGAAACACACGTGTATGTATAGGTAGAGGTGTAAAACAGGATGGCAATTGTTTATGAACATTTAGAACTTTGTATTTATAATAATAAGTCAAAACCAAAGACAAGCTTCAATGATACTGAATAGAAAGTTTAACTTGCAATAAGTAAAAGAAAACAGTTCAATACTTTAAAAAAAAAAATGCTTATCTAAGGTAAAGAATCCCGCTTATTACTGCCATCTATCTTAAAATAAATGTAAAAATACCCTCCCTTTCTGCTGTATAAAACAAAATTAATTAATTAACTAATTGGTTAATTTTTGGAATGATTCGTATATTGTCATCGACTATGAATAATTACTCAAAATTTCATCTATACGAAACTATGAAGTGGGAGAAAAAAAGGGACGAAACATAATAGTGGGATTAAATCCACATATACATCCACATCTCTCATTAAATAGCATTTATTCTCATTATTTCAATCTCAAACAAAGTATTTAATTACCAATAATTGATTTACTAATTGGTTAATTTTTCTATTGATTCATGTCTTGTCAGTTAAAATTTATAAACGTGCAAAGCTTCAATTTGATCAGAGAATGGGAAGTGGGAGTTCAAACTTTTTACCAGACAGACAGACAGAGGGAGTTGATTTACGCTTTGTACAAATATATAACAAAAAAACAAAATAAACAAAACAAACTACCAGCTAAAACTAATAGGCAAAATCGTTGTGCAAGGACCAAACCGTGGTGTCAATCAATACACTCCAATCATTACTATCTCATTTAGTCATTAAAAAGAAAGCAGAATGTATTGTTCACTGCTACTTGATGAGGACAACAAACAGCAGCACAGAACTAGAACTTACATCTACGCAAAGGCTGGACTGAAGGACGATCATGTTGATATCCTCAAACGGCGCTTCCTCTCTCTGGGCGGCTTCCGCCTGCTGCTGCTGAAGAAGAAAAGCTGCCGGAAGTTGCCTAGCCCCAGTCCGCCATGATTTACGACGTGGAATGTTGGGACGTTGTGTACCAATACTGACCACCTCGTTACACTGTCCGGGCTGTAAACACACAAACAAACAAATAAACGTAGTTAGCTGGGATAAAAATAACAAGATAGTGTTATACAAAATATAAAGATAGATATAAACTTATAAATAGATTTAAATCTAATTTCAAGTTTTTCATCTAGAATTCTATTAATGGAATACAGAGAAATAACGCAAGAACAACAACTCCATTTGCGGAAAACATGTACATGTATTAAACAAGGAAAAGCGCGGTGGAAGGGAAAGGCAACATTGTTCCAATAAGAATGACGTCAGGTATCAGTGACGTCTGCTTGAAAGAAAAAGTTAATGAATTTCCGGTTCATTAAACGGGTTAAAGAGAAAACGCAAAGACATGATTAAAAGATGCGGATGGTTTCTTTTGAGTTCCTGTTGTGTTGCCATGGAAACCTTAATGTGAAGACCTTGTGTCAATGCAATGTTTGAAGATTGTATCACTCGCAATATTTGTACACACAAAACAGTTGGGGAAAAAAATAGAAAAGAAAAATCAGAAATGTAATTTTTGTTATCTCCAACATCTGAGAGGTCAGATGACACAATTAGACACACCAGGGGGAAAAGACAGCAACTGTTAAAATTAAAGATAGTAACACAACAAGGGCGTATCCGATGTCCTTCAACAGGTAGGGTCGATATTTTAGCAAGCAAAGCTGCTTGCGTAAACTTCCCCCCCCCCCCACACACACACACATTTGCCCACAAACATACATCCAAAAACAAATGAAATCAAGCTCATTTTGATAAAATTATCTTGAACATAGGCGCCAGGATTTCTAGGTCCCTTCGCCTCAACGTGACACCTCGATGGAAACATCTAGAAGTGGAACTAGAATAACGGGTAGCGAAGAAGGCCTCCGTTGGGTTACTCTGACTGAGTTTTTTTAAATCTCTTCCAGTGTGAGGATAGAACTGAGCAGGGCCGGCTTTAGGCATAGGCAAACTAGGCAGCTGCATCGGACCTCCGATTGGTGGGGGCCTCACACATGACTCATACAAATAATTTCTTATAGAAAACATTGCGATACATGGCTCCAATCTCAAACATAGCAGAACTCTGGGGCTTTGTGTCTATTAGAACAGCTCTCAGTCTCAAGGTTTATTTGCAAATGTTCAGATCTACTTATTAGACTACATAAGTTAGAGGACCAATGTTCAGATCTACTTATTAGACTACATAAGTTAGAGGTCCATTGTTCAGATTTACTTATTAGACTACATAAGTTAGAGGACCATTGTTCAGATTTACTTATTAGACTACATAAGTTAGAGGACCATTGTTCAGATCTACTTATTAGACTACATAAGTTAGAAGACCATTGTTTAGATCTACTTGTTAGACTACATCAGTTAGAGGACCATTGTTTAGATCTACTTATTAGACTACATAAGTTAGAGGACCATTGTTTAGATCTACTTATTAGACTACATAAGTTAGAGGACCATTGTTTAGATCTACTTATTAGACTACATCAGTTAGAGGACCATTGTTTAGATCTACTTGTTAGACTACATTTCACTACATAAGTTAGAGGACCATTGTTCAGATCTACTTGTTAGACTACATAAGTTAGAGGACCATTGTTTAGATCTACTTGTCAGACTACATAAGTTAGAAGTCCATTGTTCAGATCTACTTATTAGACTACATAAGTTAGAGGACCATTGTTCAGATCTACTTGTTAGACTACATCAGTTAGAGGACCATTGTTTAGATCTACTTGTTAGACTACATCAGTTAGAGGACCATTGTTTAGATCTACTTATTAGACTACATAAGTTAGAGGACCATTGTTTAGATCTACTTGTTAGACTACATAAGTTAGAGGACCATTGTTTAGATCTACTTGTTAGACTACATACGTTAGAAGACCATTGTTTAGATCTACTTGTTAGACTACATAAGTTAGAGGACCATTGTTTAGATCTACTTGTTAGACTACATAAGTTAGAGGACCATTGTTTAGATCTACTTGTTAGACTACATAAGTTAGAGGACCATTGTTCAGATCTACTTATTAGACTACATCAGTTAGAGGACCATTGTTCAGATCTACTTGTTAGACTACATAAGTTAGAGGACCATTGTTCAGATCTACTTGTTAGACTACATAAGTTAGAGGACCATTGTTCAGATCTACTTGTTAGACTACATAAGTTAGAGGACCATTGTTTAGATCTACTTGTTAGACTACATAAGTTAGAGGCATTGTTTAGATCTACTTATTAGACTACATAAGTTAGAGGACCATTGTTCAGATCTACTTGTTAGACTACATAAGTTAGAAGACCATTGTTTAGATCTACTTATTAGACTACATAAGTTAGAGGACCATTGTTCAGATCTACTTGTTAGACTACATAAGTTAGAGGACCATTGTTTAGATCTACTTATTAGACTACATAAGTTAGAGGACCATTGTTCAGATCTACTTGTTAGACTACATAAGTTAGAGGACCATTGTTTAGATCTACTTATTAGACTACATAAGTTAGAGGACCATTGTTCAGATCTACTTGTTAGACTACATAAGTTAGAAGACCATTGTTTAGATCTACTTATTAGACTACATAAGTTAGAGGACCATTGTTCAGATCTACTTGTTAGACTACATAAGTTAGAGGACCATTGTTCAGATCTACTTATTAGACTACATAAGTTAGAGGACCATTGTTCAGATCTACTTGTTAGACTACATAAGTTAGAAGACCATTGTTCAGATCTACTTATTAGACTACATAAGTTAGAGGACCATTGTTCAGATCTACTTGTTAGACTACATAAGTTAGAAGACCATTGTTTAGATCTACTTATTAGACTACATAAGTTAGAGGACCATTGTTCAGATCTACTTGTTAGACTACATAAGTTAGAGGACCATTGTTCAGATCTACTTGTTAGACTACATAAGTTAGAGGACCATTGTTTAGATCTACTTGTTAGACTACATAAGTTAGAGGACCATTGTTCAGATCTACTTATTAGACTACATAAGTTAGAGGACCATTGTTTAGATCTACTTATTAGACTACATAAGTTAGAGGACCATTGTTTAGATCTACTTGTTAGACTACATAAGTTAGAGGACCATTGTTTAGATCTACATGTTAGACTACATAAGTTAGAGGACCATTGTTTAGATCTACTTATTAGACTACATAAGTTAGAGGACCATTGTTTAGATCTACTTGTTAGACTACATAAGTTAGAGGACCATTGTTTAGATCTACTTATTAGACTACATAAGTTAGAGGACCATTGTTCAGATCTACTTATTAGACTACATCAGTTAGAGGACCATTGTTTAGATCTACTTGTTAGACTACATAAGTTAGAGGACCATTGTTCAGATCTACTTGTTAGACTACATAAGTTAGAGGACCATTGTTTAGATCTACTTATTAGACTACATAAGTTAGAGGCATTGTTTAGATCTACTTATTAGACTACATAAGTTAGAGGACCATTGTTCAGATCTACATGTTAGACTACATAAGTTAGAGGACCATTGTTTAGATCTACTTGTTAGACTACATCAGTTAGAGGACCATTGTTTAGATCTACTTGTTAGACTACATAAGTTAGAGGACCATTGTTTAGATCTACTTGTTAGACTACATAAGTTAGAGGACCATTGTTTAGATCTACTTGTTAGACTACATAAGTTAGAGGACCATTGTTCAGATCTACATGTTAGACTACATAAGTTAGAGGACCATTGTTTAGATCTACTTGTTAGACTACATAAGTTAGTGGACCATTGTTTAGATCTACTTATTAGACTACATAAGTTAGAGGATCATTGTTTAGATCTACTTGTTAGACTACATATGTTAGAAGACCTTTGTTTAGATCTACTTATTAGACTAAATAAGTTAGAGGACTATTGTTCAGATCTACTTGTTAGACTACATATGTTAGAAGACCTTTGTTTAGATCTACTTATTAGACTAAATAAGTTAGAGGACTATTGTTTCTTCCTTATGGTGAAATTTTGAAACATTGTTTCTAGTCTGGTGATCATGACTCGTCCTTAAAGCATATTGGTCCTATCGGCGCTGTAGGACTTGAACTTATTTGTTGATTTAGATATGGATACAGGACGGTTTATAATTCGGTCTTAATTTTTGTTTTGTTTTTCTATTTCATTTGGGGCCTCACTATTCGCTTCGCTTAGGGCCTCGAATTACCCAAGGCCGTTTCTGAACAGAGACATGACAACCCAGTCCAACAGCAGTTCCAGAGAGCGATAGGAATGGTGTCTCTATACGGTGTAGTTGAGGTCTCTTTACGGTGTAGTGGCTTCTCTTTACGGTGTAGTGGCTTCTCTTTACGGTGTAGTGGCTTCTCTTTACGGTGTAGTGGCTTCTCTTTACTGTGTAGTGGCTTCTCTTTACTGTGTAGTGGCTTCTCTTTACTGTGTAGTGGCTTCTCCTTACTGTGTAGTGGCTTCTCTTTACTGTGTAGTGGCTTCTCTTTACTGTGTAGTGGCTTCTCTTTACTGTGTAGTGGCTTCTCTTTACGGTGTAGTGGCTTCTCTTTACTGTGTAGTGGCTTCTCTTTACTGTGTAGTGGCTTCTCTTTACGGTGTAGTGGCTTCTCTTTACTGTGTAGTGGCTTCTCTTTACTGTGTAGTGGCTTCTCTTTACGGTGTAGTGGCTTCTCTTTACGGTGTAGTGGCTTCTCTTTACTGTGTAGTGGCTTCTCTTTACTGTGTAGTGGCTTCTCTTTACGGTGTAGTGGCTTCTCTTTACAGTGTAGTGACTTCTCTTTACAGTGTAGTGACTTCTCTTTACGGTGTAGTGGCTTCTCTTTACAGTGTAGTGACTTCTCTTTACGGTGTAGTGGCTTCTCTTTACTGTGTAGTGGCTTCTCTTTACTGTGTGGTGGCTTCTCTTTACGGTGTAGTGGCTTCTCTTTACAGTGTAGTGACTTCTCTTTACAGTGTAGTGACTTCTCTTTACGGTGTAGTGGCTTCTCTTTACGGTGTAGTGGTGGCTACAGTATAGGAGTATGAAGAAATTCCCCGTAGTCAAAGAGAACTTCAGCCATTGGTAGCGATCGGACTCAGAATCGAGTGTTTGCTCTACGAGCCTATCGTAGTAATGAAGCTTGCAATTGTGGAACTTGGGGTGAAGACTCCCGCTCCATGCGTTGCTGTTGGATAAAAATCATTCCAACGGTCATGGGGATCATGGCGCTTCGACTAGGAACAAAGGGAGAAGGATGGAGGTTGAGACCCACAAAGACACTTCCTTTCCAACTAACCCCAAAGGCATGAAAATATATCTGTTGATGTTCATTATATCCCAGCTCTTTATCCATGATGCCTGCGTTCTCTCACTACACCCACTTGATTGACCTAGGGACACGTCTAGGACGTAATCCTCTTCGTTTTGTTAGGTAACGTCTGTATTTTATAAGATAAGATACACCCCGATATTGGTCGGACTTAAGACGATCTGTTCGTTTGTCAAATTATTTTGTTGGCGGATGGCCATAATTCTAGCCATCTTTCTGTTTAATGATCAGTTTCGTCTGGACATTGTGTCACGTGACATTATTGAAACCTAACTACCAGGTGGCTCTTGGGAAGGGGAAAAAAACAAAACATTAATGACATCATAAGATGATGAAATAAAGGAAAGTGGTGGAAAAAAAAAAGCCCCCCCCCCTCCTTTCCTCTATTTTTCAAATCTCTACAGACCATTTACATGACATTTCTTGAGTTCATCTCTCCCTATCCAGACACACACACACACACAAACACACACATACACACACACTTTTTTTTAATCGTGAGCCCAGTAACCTTTTGTTCTTCTATTCTCTCATTGTCCTTATCATAAGTTTTTCATACCAATTGTATAACGTACCCACCGCCCCCCCAGTCTCTCTCTTTGTATATTTACTTTGTATTCCATTTGAAACAGACATTTCCCAACTCCCAAAGAGAATGTCCAGGTCTAGGAAACTGTTCGCAATGGGAATCCTATTTCATTCGGTTATACAACGAAATTCTCTTTAGTATTGCTAAAACTCTAAAGGGCGTGTGGTCGATTGGTAGAGCGCAAGGCTTCAGAACCAAATGGTCTTGAGTACGAATCCCAGTGACTTTAATGTGTCCTGCGATGGGGAAGTAAAGACGATAGGACTTTGTGCTGAAACGGAAACGTGGACCCCCCCCCCCCCCCAGCGCCTGAAAGAAGTCCTTCTAAAACTTATTTAGAAATCAAGAAAAAACATCAAAATATTTTTTTTAAACAAAGCTTATATCGTACTTATATCAATTAGTTTGGATTAGTCGTGTAATTAAATTTGTAATAGATCTAGGCAAACAATAAAAAGGCATTTACATTTATAATAAAAAAAAATAACGACCTGAATAAGAACATGTGGGCTACAGCCTTCTCAAGCCACGCGGTAACCACTCTGCTATGAACATGGAACATTGTATAGATTGTTTCTAGTTCATGTTTGTGTCCACTAAGCCTGAGACGGCAGCCTAATATAAAGGGGACTACCTCAGTCAAGTAATATTTTTTCCCTGGTTTAAGATACCAAACAAAGTACTTTATTACCAATAGTTAGTTAACTAATTGTTAATTTTTTTTAGTGTTTCTTGCGTTGTCAGGTAAGAGAAATAGTTGTGCAAAATTTCAGTTTGTTCCCAGATAGGGTGTCGGAGAAAAAACGTGTACGTACTTTTGGCCAGACAGACAGACAGGCAGACAGACAGAGTGAGTTGATATGAGCTTTGTAAAAAAAAAAAAAGTTGTTCTATTTGTTTATGTAGCAAGGTACGTTTATAGAGACAGGTTTGAGTCTAGGTGATGAGATAATACATGTTACAGTTTCAGAAGTCAGACCCTCTCGATTCATGTTACTGCTAAGTGATGTGTTAGAATATTGTTTTGATACAACTGTGAGATGTCTCACCATGTTTCAGGACAAGAACGAATGTTTATGATGAGCAATGTGTATTGAATCATTAGACATGAAAACACATTTAGTTCATTGTATGGCAGGAGTCAATAAAATGACCTTCACATCCAACGTACTACAGCCATTGTGAAGATGAGATACAGTCAAACCATTAGCAACATAAGCTCTGTCTATTATACAGTTTAGGGAATAGTAACGATAATCTTTCCAGTAAGTAAAGTAAAACTTTGTGAATTTTTTGTCACTCAAGTTATAAATGTGTGGTTCTGGCCATGATACTGTCCGTTTTTTTTTTTTTTTGTTTCAATAAACATTTTTGATGTCATGTATTTACTTCGACTATTAAATACAATCAACTGTTGGGACGTAAAATTGTGTTGTGTCTTTTTCTGGTTTAAAAAAAATATTACAACGGACTAAGAGTTTCTTGTGGAAAAAACACCAACACATACCTTCTGTTTGTGACATGGACATCCAACTGTGAAAGAAGTAGGTCATCCCCAAGAGATTGGTCACTTACTAACCGATAGTTAAGAATTTCTCAGCAAGAGCCTAGAACAAGTAAGAGAAGGCCTGAGCCCCTGGTAATGAAATCTTTTCTGCTTGGTCAAACAAAGCCAACCCAGTGTCCAGACAATCAAAAGCAATCTTTAGTTCATTGTCTTTTTTCTTGGTGATGTAAACTCCCCCCCCCCCTCCCCCTTTTCTTTTTACTCGCATTCTTCTGTTTGTGAAAACAAAAAAATGAAAACAATCAAGGTCTGGAAGTGATTGCTTATGACAAACTGAAAGAAACCTGACGACTGAGGTGTCTTGGGAAGTCTGTTGGTCTTGAATATCATCGAAAGATAATATTAACATCTTGACTAATTATGATATTAGTATTATTATTATTACTATGACTATTATTATTATGTTAGAAAAGAACGAGTATTCCTTCTCTGGCACTGCCAGGCTCGAGTTTCGTTAAAGATAAACAAAGTTCATTGTAGTCCCTTTATAATAATAATAATAATAATAATAATCTATATTGTCCGTAAGGAAATTTGTTTCACAATTTGTGCATTACTAGTTAACAAAACATGGTAACTAGAAAAAAAAAACGGAAATTTTCTGTTGATGTGGCTAGTCTGCAATAGTACTGCCCTTTGACCGGTAATAAGGATCCTCTTAGGAATCCTTAGGACTTCTAATGTGTCTGCGAAATCAGTTGTCAGCATCCCTTCGTTAGATATGACAACAGGGTGTATTGTAATTTTAGACAGCTACCATACTCACTTCATCTCTAAACTTAGATTTTCATATTTTCTTCGCTTTTCTGTAATAGAGTGTAATACATCTATTTTGGGATAGCAGTATGGCGATGTCATTGATTGTAACGGATTTTTTTTTTTTTTGATAAACAATAAATCTGGGCGATTGAAAGCCACCACTTAAAATAGGTCTTTCTCCAGTATAATAGGTAATCGGTGACTCGAAAACCTGTGTCGAGTATCTTTCTTAATCAGATTATGTCAAAACCAGGTGTTGATGTATTAATTTCACTCCTTGGTTATGGCGACCCAGGTAGGCAGATTCTGATAAAGCTGAGCATCCTGCCAATATGTGTTTAATCGACTCTTCCATGTTTCCACACAATAGGCAACTGTCAACAACATCGAGTTCAATTATATTCTTTCCCTAACTCTTGGTCCTAATAATTCGGTCCTGTATTGCTGTAACAAAGCTGCGTGAGACGTATATGTGAACTGAGGCGTAGCTAAGATGGGGGAGGGAGGGGGAGAATTAAAAAATCTCCCCTGGGACCCCACTTGAGGGGGGGGGGGGCAGATGAGTGTTTTTACATTAAATATTAAATAGTACGCAAAAAGCAGGGGCCCCAAAAAGGTCAAGTCCCCGGGCCCCCAAATGATGGCAAATTCCTAGCTACGCAACTGCATTGTGTGAGTCTTTAGAACAGGGAGCTACGCGGCACTACGTTACACAGCAGATTCTGTTACCAGGGCACTAAGAAAGACCTAGGCCCGCCCACCTGCCTTGTCAACAATGGAAGTTTATCTCAGGTGTCAGGATAAAGATGTCCAGCTCTAAGCTATACCAAGGAAGCAGCCTTGTCAATCTGGTCACCATGTAACAAAGCCGAGAACCTTCCGTGGAGTTCTTTTTCTTACAATTGATGAATAATTTCATGCCCTGCGTCATTTAAAGAGGTATCTGTATTTTTCAGGCTCAGTGGAGTCACCTCAGAGTCGTATTTACTAAGGAAGGAAACTAGTTCATTGCTAGGGGGCAATGGTGTTTTTATCTTATTTTAAAAACCTGTATCTTACACAGTTTGTAAATCTCTGCAGTCCACGACCTCCATCCTTCCTAGGATCAAATTGACATAATTATTCGTAGTCGATAACAATACATGAATCAATAACCAGTTTGTTCATCATTTAATACTAATTCATTAATTTTTGTTTTATATAACAGAAAGGGAGCTAAACTCTGTTAATTGCAGATAAAAGGCAATAATTATAGGCTATTCCCCTTAGATAATCTTTGGTTTTAACAGGTTTTCTTTTTTCTATTGCTTGTGTCGTTAGATACCTCCCCTTTAGTGTGGCACCAGATTGAGCAACGTTAGAGATCTACATCTATATATAATGTAAAACAGTTTTCTTTAGAGTAGAGTAAATCTACACCAGGATCATGTCCAACTCTATAAGATGTAGTTTTCTAAATCAAAGATAAAGGGTTTGTAATAAAAATAAGTTCTTGTGTCGAGATGTCAGTCCTGGGGTTGTTTGTACATATTGATCGGTAAGAAATGAGAAGGAACTAAAGAGGGGGCGAAGGGGGGGAGGACAGGGGGGAATCTTTTCTGGGCAATTTGTTTGACGTCTAGATAGCATCTTCATACATGAGATGTGTAATCTCTAGGACAAAACGCTGCTGATCACCAGGGGCGTTGCAAATGAGATGAGTGCGAGAGGAGGGGTGCGAATACATTGTTCCTGACTTGAAGTGCAAGTAATGCATCCTTAAAGTGGATCTAACATAAGGCAGTGGTTCTCACGTTGGCCTGGTTTGAGGCAAGGATGTTTTCTGTTACCTACATTGGAGGCATAATGTTAACACAGGCTTACGTTGCAGCAGTGATGTTCACATGTTAACACAGGCTTACGTTGAAGCAGTGATGTTCACATGTTAACACAGGCTTACGTTGCAGCAGTGATGTCCACATGTTAACACAGGCTTACGTTGCAGCAGTGATGTTCACATGTTAACACAGGCTTACGTTGCAGCAGTGATGTTCACATGTTAACACAGGCTTACGTTGCAGCAGTGATGTCCACATGTTAACACAGGCTTACGTTGCAGCAGTGATGTTCACATGTTAACACAGGCTTACGTTGCAGCAGTGATGTTCACATGTTAACACAGGCTTACGTTGCAGCAGTGATGTCCACATGTTAACACAGGCTTACGTTGCAGCAGTGATGTTCACATGTTAACACAGGCTTACGTTGCAGCAGTGATGTTCACATGTTAACACAGGCTTACGTTGCAGCAGTGATGTCCACATGTTAACACAGGCTTACGTTGCAGCAGTGATGTTCACATGTTAACACAGGCTTACGTTGCAGCAGTGATGTCCACATGTTAACACAGGCTTACGTTGCAGCAGTGATGCTCACATGTTAACACAGGCTTACGTTGCAGCAGTGATGTTCACATGTTAACACAGGCTTACGTTGCAGCAGTGATGTTCACATGTTAACACAGGCTTACGTTGCAGCAGTGATGTTCACATGTTAACACAGGCTTACGTTGCAGCAGTGATGTTCACATGTTAACACAGGCTTACGTTGCAGCAGTGATGTTCACATGTTAACACAGGCTTACGTTGCAGCAGTGATGTTCACATGTTAACACAGGCTTACGTTGCAGCAGTGATGTTCACATGTTAACACAGGCTTACGTTGCAGCAGTGATGTTCACATGTTAACACAGGCTTACGTTGCAGCAGTGATGTTCACATTTGCTTATACATACTGTAGCAAACTATCACTTTGATCAAAATAGAGTAATATATAGCCATATTTAAACCTCGAGATAGACTGGGTGAAAGAGACGAAGTCTAGTTCAAGGCTTATCTTTATTATCTTGTTTTCTTCGAAAACAAATGTGTTTATTAATTATTAAAACTAGACATAAAATCATTAAAAAAAAAAAAAAGCAACGCCAGGGGAGATCACAGCCTCGTAAGTAATAGAAAGGAGATAGTAGTCAGAGTCTTTTAGATAAATTATCTCCCTTCCTTAATCGTTCTCTCATTTTTATATTTTCTCCACCTCTCTCTCTCACACACACACTCACACACAGACACACACCACACACTTTGACAGTTTATTTTCCTCCTCTCAGGTTACCCTTTTTTTTTTTTTAGAATTCAGATTTTCTATTTTATTTTTTCCACTATCTCTCTCTCTCTCTTTCTCTCTCTCTCTCTCTCTGGCACATTCCAACACATGTCTAACCGTATAAGTCATATATAAGTTGGTCAGAGAGAAAAGCATCGATTAAAAATGCCCTGGTCACCTAGTGGCAAGATACAGTAACACAAACCACAGGCAGAGACTAGTTCCAGTATTGGTTGGGAGACCAGACAACATGTAGAACATTGAAAACAAAACAAACAGAAAAAGATTGTTGAGACCAGAAGAGAGAGACGGAAAGAGAAGGAAAGAAAGTAAAGAAGAAGGGAGAGGAATGGCAGAGGGAAAAAAAAAAGATAAATATAATCACTTCCAAACCAAAAGAGGAGAGAAATAAAGGAAATAAAAAGAAATAAAAGATTAAAAGAAAATAAAGAAAAATCAGAAAGGAAAACACAAGAGAAAATTTAAAAACTAAAAAGAAAGAAAGAAAGAGAGAAAGAAGGAGATAAAGAGAGAAAGTAAGTCAGATAAAAGAATAATGAACTAACAGTTAGAAACATGTTTGATAGAGAAAAGAGGGGAGTCGTAATTATTGACAGTCCGAGGTGAACAGGTTTAGTTGGTTTAACAGAAGTAGTTTCCGGGTTCCTTTTGTCTCTATTTAAGTCCTAATTGATACGCCCCTGAAGTCAGAAGTCAGTCACGTGAGAAGTAGTGCCATTACATCATGATCGTGTTCAGAGCAGAGGCACAAGAGTATTATGGAAAAACAACAGGGGTGTGGGTGGATTCGGATTACATCGCAATCAATTGTCAAAGAGAGATGACCGTAGAATCCCTTTCCTCTCTCGTCACTATCACTGCCCTACCCTGGGATGTAGTCGGATGTAAGTGGAGACCCTGGGCAGGGATCTGGCCCTTTCTTTTAAAATGTGAGAATATTTAAACACTTTATCTCCTCTATATCTATCTATCTATCTATCTATCTATCTATCTATCTATCTATCTATCTATCTATCTATCTATCTATCTATCTATCTATCTATCTGTCTGTCTGTCTGTCTATCTATCTATCTATCTAACTATCTATATATCTATCTATCTATCTGTCTATCTAGCTATCTGTCTAGCTATCTATCTATCTATCTGTCTAAATGTCTGTCTTTCTATCTATCCATCTAGGACGTAATTATCTTCTTTATAGAAGAAGATTTGTTTCTATATATATCTTCTTTCACTCTGTCTCTCTCTCTCTCTCTCTGTGTATATTTATAGGAAGATAGATAGACAACAGCATCTATATAACAGCACCCATACAACAGCATCCATATAACAGCATCTATATAACAGCATCTATATAACAGCATCCATACAACAGCACCCATACAACAGCATCCATATAACAGCATCCATACAACAGCATCCATACAACAGCACCCATACAACAGCATCCATATAACAGCATCTATATAACAGCATCTATATAACAGCATCCATACAACAGCACCCATACAACAGCATCCATATAACAGCATCCATACAACAGCACCCATACAACAGCACCCATATAACAGCATCCATACAATAGCATCCAAGGCTAACTCTAGACACATGCAATATCTAGAGGCACGTGCTCACCTTTAACCCTAGTTGGCAGACGAGTAAACAACGTAGGGTACTTGTTGAGTTGATCTCTCATGCTTGATCCAACGTGCACTGTTTCATAAGTATAGTCCCCCTTCAAGTCACAAGTCAAGAATCTAAATCACTTCATGAATGACGTGGCACTCTCCAAGTCCTCCTTCCAGTCTTGATAAATCTCACTCTTGGAGTAAACGATAAACTTCTGGATTGATCCGAACCTTTTTTTTCTCCGCCAGACACAATCAATATTTTTTTGTTATCCTTCTTTGACGACGCAGTTCTTGGAAAAAAAAAACGAGAAGAAACGGGAGGGAGAGAGTAGGCGCTAGAAAACTCGTAAACACTGCACCCCAGTAGAGCCAGCCAGCGAGCGCCTGATGCCGGGCAGAACTCAATGGCGGGGTGAGGGTAAGGAGAGAGGAGGGGGTTGGTCAGGGCTGCTCACGATGACCTTCACAATAGAGTTATCTTCACTCACACAATCAGACACACACACACACACGCATGAAGTCTTGGCGAGGGACTCGGTCCATGTTCGTTCTCTAATCGGTCAGCACCTCGTGATTAGACGTAGCCTGGTCTTTTGGCCTGCACTCCCTTACAACGCTCAATTACAAACAGACTCGTATGTACTCACACGCAAACCACCATGCATGTATATCACGTTTTAACCTAGGCAATCATTTTGAATAATAAAAATTAAAAAAAAAAAATTTTAAAGAATGATCTTAGTAACATTCGTGATCAGGCATTAGTCATCAATTATTAGTTATCTATCATCAATCATTCGTCAATCATAAGTTTTATGCCATCAATCATCAGTCAATAAAATGTAATCATTATTCACTATCGGCCATTAAGTATTCGTAAATTACCACTTATCATCAATTTAATCATATTCAATAAGCATCAGTCATAAATCATCAATAGTTAGTCTGACTCTGTCATTAGCTATAAATGATTTATCTTAAGTCATTGTGGCCTGGTCGTAGTATAAATGCTTCAGACTATCGTCACTATTTTCTACGAGTTTAAAGCCGTTGTTCGCCGTGGCTCTATTTAAGTGTCTTTCTTTCGTCTTCTGCACCTGTCTTCGACAAGGGCTTTTGTTAAGACACCAGGAATGTGTCTCTTCGAGAACTATATGTGTCTGTGAAAAGACATAACCATATTCTGCTGGAGGCTCATGTGGACCCTATAGAAGCAGTGGGACACCTATCCCACATCACATGGGGATTACCACATGCAAAAGCCAGTTTTTTTTTATTTATTTTTATTACGAGCTTAAAGTAGGACATAACAGAGGGGCCCAACGCAATCTTTATTAAGCAGTAGGATATAACAGAGGGGCCCAACGCAATCTTTATTAAGTAGTAGGAGATAACAGAGGGGCCCAACGCAATCTTTATTAAGTAGTAGGACATAAAGGAGGGGCCCAACGCAATCTTTATTAAGTAGTAGGACATAACAGAGGGGCCCAACGCAATCTTTATTAAGTAGTAGGACATAACAGAGGGGCCCAACGCAATCTTTAATAAGTAGTAGGACATAACAGAGGGGCCCAACGCAATCTTTATTAAGTAGTAGGACATAACAGAGGGGCCCAACGCAATCTTTATTAAGTAGTAGGACATAACAGAGGGGCCCAACGCAATCTTTATTAAGTAGTAGGACATAACAGAGGGGCCCATTGCAATCTTTATTAAGCAGTAGGATATAACAGAGGGGCCCAACGCAATCTTTATTAAGTAGTAGGAGATAACAGAGGGGCCCAATGCAATCTTTATTAAGCAGTAGGACATAACAGAGGGGCCCAATGCAATCTTTATTAAGTAGTAGGAGATAACAGAGGGGCCCAAAGCAATCTTTATTAAGTAGTAGGACATAACAGAGGGGCCCAATGCAATCTTTATTAAGTAGTAGGACATAACAGAGGGGCCCAATGCAATCTTTATTAAGTAGTAGGACATAACAGAGGGGCCCAACGCAATCTTTATTAAGTAGTAGGACATAACAGAGGGGATTAACGCAATCTTTATTAAGTAGTAGGACATAACAGAGGGGCCCAACGCAATCTTTATTAAGTAGTAGGACATAACAGAGGGGCCCAACGCAATCTTTAGATCAATCAACTCGGACGTCCTTTTGACCTCTTTGACATAGTAGAAAGCAGCTGGCAGGAAATGGCCTCTGAAAAAGACTAGTACAGTGTTAAACACTGCAGCCTACTTTGCAACAAAACAAGAACATTGGATACCCCATGTTTATAAATATATTTGAGTCAGTTCGAGAAAAACAAATAAAACTAATTTCATGTACAAGTACAGCTAGTGGTGCGTTAGTGATCGATTCTAATCAACAAGTTGAATATTGATTCTAAAGTTAGATGTTGATTTTAATAACCTTTACGATGTTAGTCTAAATAATCAGGAGATGACATTATTTATGTGTATGTTTCTGTTGTGTTGTCTTTATAGGAGAAAAGAGTCCTTGTAATCACAACAAATTTCCATAAGGATCAATAAAGCAGTTTTAGTCTTAGTCTTAGTCATTACGAAGTTGATTCTAAATAATATTTGCTATGATAACCAAAGTTGTTGCATTGGGCTAAACATTAGAAGAAGTTGACTCATTTATTTCTCCCTAGGGTCTAAATTAGCAAGAGTTAAAGGATCTTTAAACGAGATTTTTAAAACCCACGTTTGAGACTTGTATTTTTCTGTCATGATTAAATTGTTGAAAATCGGGAAGATTAACATTAGCATCCAAGCTGATCCTAGTCACATTAACACTATATTCCTCACGGGTAGTCTCTCTACAATATATCTAGTTGTAAACGAGTCAACACTCTGGTTTGCAAATAAAAAGAAGAACTCCTCGATACTGTATAGAGACTATAGCTGCTCTGATTTGGTCAAACTGCCACGACTCATCTTTCAAGGTACATAAGAAATGAAAGTTCAAAGAACGCGCTCGTTGGACAACGTAATACGAAATCTTTTAATTTTCTAATAAGGATAGCAACTAACTAATATGATTAATTATCAATAATATGACTATTTACAATATTCAAATTTAATTATTTAGAAAATTAAAGATTACTAAATTATGCAATGTGAATCTGTGAAAATTATAACAAATTCGAAAAACTAGACAGTAAAAATTAAATATAAAAATTTCAACTAGAATGTAAAAGCTTCATTAATAATATAGGAAATACAAATATCAACACGTAGATTGAAGTTTCCAACAATATGGAAAATAAAGAACTCCATTTTTTGTTCAGGCCTCCTTAGGTCGTAACGACTATGGCTCATCTCGAACACTTTTGCGTGTGACTGTGGTGCCCTATTTTGGAGAGACATTCCGGGGCACATATATCGCAGGTTAAAGTGGCTATCGCTTTGGTGGTAGAGGAGCCGGCCATTTTTACGCATGGCACGCTTTTCTTCCGGAGCTGAGGCCCATGTTTTTTTCACTGTCCATAGCTTTCTTTGTTACTGTCTCTCTCCACCTATTTAAAAAAAAAAAAAAAAAGCGAATAAGACCCCCTTCCCCTTTTATTTGATTTGATTTTTATCTCACTCGGGGGGGGGGTGGAACAAATAGACGGTAAAACAGTCCTAAAAGTCTGCCACACCGTTTCATTAGGGGACGTCATCTGTGTATCCTTCCTAAGCTGGGGTGACGATTTGAACATGGGACGTTTACAGCATAGGAAAATGAGAAAACTTTACCGCGGTTAGCGCTGCCCTCAGCTACCTCTAGCGAACAGGTCTAGGACCGAGGCGCGTGCGCCACGTAAACGGTGCGATCCCCTATCGTGGTCTATGGTCGTATCTAGAGAACACTGATAAAGACTGTTCGCCGGATAAAACACTTTTCAAAGATCAATCGTTTAAATCTGAAACTATAGGTATAGATCTAACTGACCGTTAACATGCTAAATCCAGCTAGATTTAGCAATAAAACTTACAAGGCTGAAAGATAATTTACGAATACAAAAACAAAACCAAATAATACACTCAGAAAGACACAAAAACAAAGGCATCGAAATGCTTCTTCTTCCCTGGTGTCATTAGAGCATGGAATGGGTTGCCTGAATCGGCCAGAGCTAAAGCCAAGCATAAGAAGATTGACACATAGATACGTGTAGGACGTCATTATCTTCCCTTCTCATCACTTTCTCGGTTTGCCTCTTCTTCTTTTCCCTGGTACTGTTCCCTGCAGGAGGGTCTTTACGAGCTCTCAGTCTCAGGACTAAAAGATGGCATATACGCAAAAGATAATTTAACTTGCACACTAAATAAAATGTTGGTCGGCGTATTGTAGTACACAGCTCTGTTTTCTTTTTAATGATGGGTGGGGGTGGAAAGGAAGTTGCTCCTCTCATCCCCACCTGTACCCCAACATCCCTCGATCCGACAATGACAAAAACATACGCACTCAGAGCTCGAGCTAAAAAAACATGAGAAAATGGAGAGGGAGAAAAGGGTTTGTAACTCATGGTAACACGGCATTAACAAAAACGTGGATTATTTCCCTTGTATTGAAAAACAAAAGATGTAAATCTAATTTTTCTTTCTTTTCTATTTGCAATACAGTTTGTTGAAATAATATTTACCAAAAACAAAAATTTAAAGATTAAAAACTTGGTTTTGGTGTTTGTTCTTTTGTTTCTCATCTGTAAAAAGAATCAATCTGTTATTTATCAACTTATGGGTAGATTCACACTTTACAAGTAAAGGCAGGAGGTGACTTCCTATTATCTCTTCACCCACCCCCCCATCCCCGAAATGCAGTCCTTTCCAGGATGAACTGTTCTATGCTTTTCAGACAGGGGTGTAGCTAGGAAATTTCCATTGTTTGGGGAGCCGGGACGGGGTGGGGCTTGACCTCTTTTGGGGCCCCTGCATTTTGCTTAATATTTAATTTTTAATGTAAAAAAACACTCATTTGGGGGCCTCCCTCAAGTTCTCCCCACTCCTCTCCCCACCCTAGCTACGCCACTGTTTTCAGATCACCATTCCGTACAGCTTGTTTTTGAGATAGTCTCTCTTGAGGCCAGTAACTCTTCTGTTGTACTTGTCATCTTTCGGGACATGAGTCGGCTGGTCGTCACGTAAAACACTGGATGATCTATATCTTGTGGTTGAATGGAAAGGATTGTGTTGTGGCACGAATTAGATGTAGGGAGATTTCCAGTTTGGTTTTAGGTTTGTAAATGTCTGACGCATCAGATACACCTTTAGTCTATGAGATAATAAGTTATGTTATCTGTGAATTCCAGGTCCTCCAGGTATCCATTAAATACCTTTCCCTGAATTAAAGTAATCTTCTTTTGTGAACCAATCCAGCGTTAGAAGGAATAAGACACCCCTGTTTGACTCCTGTTGTGACTGGAAATTCCTCTGACTGTGTGCCACTGTGGACTACTTGACATGTGAAATCATGATAAAGGTTTTTGATGATTCTAATTATTATATATGGCATGTCGTAGTGACTCAATACTACTCAAACGGTTTCTCTGTTAATACTCAGAAAGGCAACAAATGTTTCACAAAGAGAAGATAACCATTGGACACATCGTTCCATCATTATTCTGAGTGTGGCTATTTGGTCAGCACAAGATCTCCCATTTCTGAATCGGGCCTGTTCTTCACTCTGGTGTTCACCACATGCTCCCTTGATTCTGTTGTGCAGGACTTGCTAAAAGTCTTGCTTGGTACCGACAATGTTTCTCACATTGTAACAGATCTACTCTACAGTAGTTTGATCAGTAGACCTTTTTTCACTCGTCTGCAAGTGTTTCCGTTAAACAAATTTTGGAATAGTTTGTGTTCATCGACTATTCAACACCCTCCCCCCACTTTTAGGACGTTGTCAATACCAGCTGTTTTATCTGTCATCATTTGTCTTAGTGCATTCCTCATTTCTTCATTCTTCTTCCATATTTAAGTCTAGTGTTAATCTTTTCATTTAGATCCGGTAGATTTAGTGGTTTGGGTCAATGGGCCACTTCATAAGAATATAATTTCCATGTTTCAAGCTGTTCGTCTATAGAGGAAAGTAGTTTGCTTTGTTTTTTTCTCGATCTGGAACAGTGTAGCTAGCCTTGGGTTGAATATTTTCTTTACATGCTGATCTGTTGTGTATATAGATCTAAGGAATTCATATTTGGTATTTTTTGTGACTTATTGTGAAACTGCCTGATAGTCTTGTTTGGACTGTTGTCTGTGGTATCTTGTTTATTTTTGTTTGAGTTTATCACAGTTTCAATCTTTGATTAACTTCCATGTCTCATCACTAATTCATTGTTGTTTATTTTCTGTTGAAAGTTAAGGCTTAATACTTCACTGTTTGTTTTTGTAATAATTTTATTTTTTATTGATTTAAGTGAAGTGGTCGGCGTTACAGTATTCTTTCGACTTTCCGTACATAATTATTAAATCTCCTTTGTGGAGCTTGCCTCTGTCTGTTTATTGCCTGTGTTTTCATTATGGTGTTTGTAACAGTATTGTTTCCCATGAAAAGGGTATTGGCCTAGTGCACTACCCAAGTCCAGGGTCCTAACAGACGTGTCCGGCGTGGTAGTACCCGCCGGTATAACTCTGAGTGGTCATTGAGGCCCTCCAGTTGTCACACCGCGGCAAGGTATATGTATCAGGTGGCAAAGAGGTGTTAAATAAGGCAGATATTTCCAATTCAGTCGGAAATGCCGGGTTTGTTTTTTTTACTACTAAAACTTTACCAAGTCATTGTTAACTCTGTTTTCACATCTAATGCTTTATAAATAGAAGGAGCACTGTTATGCAATCTAAAAGTATAAATATGTAGTTTGCTTTTATAAGTAAATAATATGCAATATTTTACCAGCCTAGCTAGCGTTCAAAGCGGGACATTCAGTCAAGTCCCGCACTAGGCATAAGTAAACTAGGCTACCACTTAAGGCTTCCAAATGGTGGGGGCCTCGCACAAGATTTTTTAAAAATCTTTAGAGTAAAAAAAAGCGAAACTTAAATGAAATCTCACACATAGCAGAAGTCTATGACTCGCCTACTAGCCTAGCTCTCTCTCTCTACTGGGATTCAAGATTTCCTTCGGAACGCTGCCCGCGGCTACTGGAATTGCGCTATACGAATTTATTTTATTTGTTGATTTAGATGCTGAAACATATTTCAGTCTTTTTATTTTCCTATTTCATTTGGGGCCACCTAATTCAGTATGTCTAGGGCCTCCTATTACCTCAGGCCGGCCCTGATTCTGTGTCGGCCAACAGGGCATTTTCCCAAATTCCTATATATCAAGTTCGCCCCTAATCGTAATCATCTTTGAAAGAAAGACTGCAATTTACACGAAAAAAATATAGTTCAAGCTTATACAAGTATATTTAGTCTAGATTCTAGATTTAGACTCTTGATTGAGGTTACTCTTTTAATTTTTTTATAATTATTGTAATAGTAATTTAACACGTTTAAAGTTACAGATAATCCGATTGGGCCTTTAAAAAAGGCGTTTATAGTTTTGTTTGCAAACAGTTCGTCCTAAATATAGACAGGAGATTACTACGCCAGGTTAAGTCACGCCTCTCTAAGTGACATCGATCAGATTTGTGACATACACAGTTGAACATCTTAAATGTGAATTAGGTATTAAATGTCACATCAAAATAAATTTTTGTTAATACATAATGCTAGACAATTTTAAACATTTTGGAGAAAACATTTTCTTTTAATGCATAAGAGAACTATTTGTGTGTGCCCAATGTCACTCTTCAGACGTTCTTACCTGTGTCGGTGACACGACTGGACTGTTACAACACTAGCGAGAGGCGGGGGAGAAACTCGGTGACAGCAACAGACGACACAGTGGGACTGAATGGATGTGTTACTTTAAAGTGTGTAGTCATACCTTAGATTTCAGGTGTTTTTTTAAAAAAAAGGTGATGGAGTAGGCTGATCGGTAAAAGGGGGATTCTTCGTGTATCTAGTCAAACACCCAGGTACGCACGGGTGGGGATAGGCTTCAGTGCGTGTGTCGAAGGCTATGGAAGAGCACTCCGAGTTTAGTGATAAATTCAAACAAATTTTCGATCTGTGCGATGTGGACAAAGATGGATACATAGACGTGCACCACTTTCAGGAACTTGCCAAGGATCATTTCTTTGGTGCCGAGTGTACAGAGACAGAGGTAAGACTAGATGCAGCAGGGGTAATGAGATCTAGATCTTGAGAACTTTCTTACTTTGTCTTTGACTGTGTTTGTTTCATTAAATGTGTAGAGATCAGACCACCAAATAGGGACTGACTTTTGATGTAGCTCTAGACTCTAGTTTTAAAAAGCTGATCGATTAATGATTTATTTTTATTTTTTTTTTTGCCTATGAAATGTTTCATTTCACTTGCATGCTTAATCAAATATTTTAAAATAATAATATTGAACTAATTGTGTGTCCTTTGTTTTCAGAATTCTTAGATCTAGATTTATATTTTAAAAAAAAACACATTAATGTTTGGAACTTATCCGTTTGTTGTTTGTACTGCCCCATCGAAACCCAACCCATCACTAAGTTATTTTCTAGTTCCTTCACTGTTTACATTATTTTATTGTATTATATGCATTTTAAAAAACATCTATTTCATCTACCTTGTCCAAGAACTAGATGTACATGATGGTATATCGGGATGTATAGAGAGATCTAGACTTCCCTTAAGAAGAACGCCAAATCTGAGAATTTATGGATTTTTGTCTGAAATTAATTGGACTACATTTAGACTTTAATTTATGTTGTCATTGACCCCCCGCCTCTTTCCCCACTATGTCGCCCAAACACTTACTCAGGCACACACCTACACACACACATATTGATAAATACAGTGTAAAAATCTATTTTTAGAAACGGTAATCCCGGAGGAGTCTTTATTGTGATGTGATGTGCGTCATGTGGTATTTGGGGGGGGGGGCGCTATCGGGGGAACGAGGTGGAAAATCAAAGGAATAATAGTTTAATTGTAACTCTAATAATTATCTAGCTAATACATTACTAGCTAAAGTGTTGATATATTTTATTTGTCAGTATTAAGTTTAATTGCTGTTAGTGTTGTTTTTGTGCATTGTCTTGACAATGTCTGAACTGAGGCTTCTTCTAGTATCATAATGAATAAACAAAATCGTTCCATCATTTCAAACACATAGACTGAGAGTATGGAACGGAAACACTTGCAGCTTAAGCAGAAAAACTGGAACAATCCAAAGAGACACAATCTGTATTCTCATTGATAGACACCGCGATGATGCCTTTAGAGAAAATATAATGAGAACCTTTGGTTCCCCCCCCCCCACGTGAAACCTGAAGTACATGAACATTCCATTAAAACCTTTGCCTTCACTATTTCAAGGTTCAATGTCTTATCACATGTACACGTTGTTTTTAATGTGTAAGCTAATGTCTTCTGGGTGCGTGAGGGGATAATCTCCCTCTCTCTTCATTCAAAATTCAGCTCTCGAATTCACCTGTACCCCAATGCTGCTAGGTTTTAAAATGCCACAAGTGCTCACAAGTATACATCGATTACTTTTTTAAATTTATATTTTTCTGTTTCATTTTTTAATGGTGTCTCCTCCTTGAAAGTATTTCAGGAACCTCCCATCATGACCTTGACCTATTTCTTAACTTCTATCAATACATCATTGTGAAAATTTTGACCTCTTCTGACCGTCTTTTGATGTTTTATTTTCAATGACACTGTCAATTAAACTTTCATTGACTTCATTCGAATCAACTCTTGATGTAAACTCTTGGCCATTCGAATCAACTCTTGATGTCAACTCTTGACCATCTCTCTTCTTGGCCATCTCTCTTCTCTTTCGGATTTTGAATGTCTATGCTGTTTCTTTCTTCAAGAATGTAATGATCCAATTCATTGAAACATTTCTCTAGATGTTAGTAAGATACTCACAGGATTCTATCCACAACATTCGAGTTGTCCACTAATTGAATGACTTGAAGATCCTATAGCTCTATTCAGGCTTGGGAATGTAAACAGAATCACAAATTGATTTCTCTTGCAATGTCCATTTCCAGTTGCCATGACAGGATCTTGGAAATCTAATATGGAGGATACTTCTATTTTGACTTTCTTCCATTAGAAAAAAAAGCGATCCCCATTTTAGCTGTACACTATTAAGTCTTATGCAATATGGAAGGTCGATGTGACCTCCTGTTCATCCCCGCCTCTTTCTCGCTTTAAGTCTTAAGATTTTCTTGTTTTTGTAGTTTCTCACGAAGAAACAGTTTGTGAGCTAGTCCTACAGAGTTTAATGTTTTTTTATTCTTTCGATAAGCCTGTTACCTGTGAAATGTGGATTTTAGGGCTGCCTGTCTTAATTTATGTTATACAATAAAGGAATGTAGAAAATAAATAAATAAATATATATATATATATATATATATATATATATATATATATATATATATATATATATATATAATTTAAATGAAGGCATTATTCAAACTGCATATGTGCTCAAAAATGATGCAATGATATTTGATCACTCTTTGCATATCATTTGTAAACTTTTTACCACATTATTTGTTTATTGATTCTCATAAATTAATTGTATAGAGTTCGTTGATATAAATCGGTGAGTATCATTTCTGGCTGCCAGGAGCAGAGGGCTTGACTCTGCATCTTTGTGTCTCCTCCTACGGCTGTGAGGGTTTTCTGAGCCTGAAATATTCGGCTCCTTCTTAACCATTCTATTGTACCAGAAGCCTGTAAGAATTGCCTCAACTTTCTGCTTATGACGCTTTTCTATACTATGATACATCACGACATATACCTACAGAGAGGCCTCTATATTCCTTGAGTTATCTGCTGTGAACAACCGCTTATTGATCTCAACAGGTGACCTAAATTCCAAGCATACAGTTCTTTATTGATCTCATCTATAATCAATATCGGCAGAGTGTGCTTTCCTTTTGTCACGGTGTAGAGTTCGATCTATGTCAACGTCTGCTCCAATGTCAGCGTTACATAATCAGATGTTACCGTCCACAGGATGACTTGATGTGTGCAGCTAGGTTGATCTTGGTTTAAACTGGTTTGATGGTTGATCTTTGTTTCAAATGTTGTTTTTTTTTATATCAGTGGTTGTTAATCCTGGTGTAAACTGGTTAAATGCATGGATTTTTGCTGATCATGGTTTTAAAATCGCTCGAAATTTGGGTCTTGGTTGATCTTGGTTTAAAATGGATTAATGTGTGCAGCTTGGTTGATCTTGGTTTAAACTAGTTTGATGGTTGATCTTTGTTTCCAATGTTGTTTTATGTGAATGGCGTTTAATCCTGGTAAAAACTGGTTAAATGCATAGATCTTGGATGAAATGGATTGAAATTCGGATCTTGTTTGATGTTGGTTTAAAATGTTTTGATGTGTACATCAGGGTTGATCCCATTTTAAATAATTTGAAATGTAGATGGTTGTTTAAAGTAGTGTCAAGTTTAATGTTTTGTTGTAGGCTTTCAATATGTAGTTTATGTAAATACATAAAACCTAAATATATTTATAAAAGTCTTAGTAAAATTAAAACGTTTTTCCAATCATTAAGTTTAATATGGTAAATTGACCAAAATATCACACCTATACATGCTCAAAATGTTTATAAACTATAATTCAAGCTTCTTTAACAAAATCCTGACTATAAATTAGACTAGCCTAATAATAAAAACAGACGAGATAAATCATTATTCAGTTTCTACGATAGTTACACTGGCTTGCTGACTCAGTGTTTTTATAGGCGTTAAACTAACATGGGGCGCACATTTTTATGCTTTGACTTCGTTGACATGCAAGCTTCAGAGGCGTGGGAAATGGGCGGGACTAACAATAACCATCGACCTTTTTGTTTGGCTTTTCCCCGGAAGTAAAGAAGAAAGAATTTATTCAGATTTTTAAGGCATTTCACTGCATGAAAGTATTCTACAATAAACATTGCAAGAACTTATTTCTTATGAGTTCAACGTTTTATAACCACAGGTTTATATGGTTGAATGATAAACAAACGCAACATGTTTAAATTATTGCATTGAAACAATATTACGGAAGATTTTATTTATTGTTGGGCGTATTGGTAGAATCTTTATCAAATAAAATAATTATGGACTATTTTTGATGATTTTTTATTAGGTACTTAATTTCCGCCAACGCGCATTTAAACACATACGTACACACAACACAAAGAATATAAGTTCTGCCATGGTAGTATGTAATGTTGAAGTGATAGAACAGAGATGTATTTAATGAAAGATTTAGATTCTACAATGGTGACGCTTAGACTTGTGAATGATGGACTATATGGGACTGCTGCCTAGCAATGACTTTGGTTGCAACCTCTACCTTATAAAAGCTGTGGTTGGGATCGCTGCCTTGAAATTGCAATGGTCGGGACTGCTACAGTGTGGTGGCTATGGTCAATTAGCTTAATTGTTGCCAATTCCCTTGACGTCATTTAAAATCTATTGTACAGTCAGTCTCAATGTTGTGTGTTGTTTACCTAATAGAATTTGAAACTGCTATAAACTGTCCTGCCAACTAAATGACACATGCTATGACAACAAAAAGCCAAACCACGTGACTCGCACTGAAAGTAGGAAGCAGACTTTTGGGACATTTAAAGACGGGCCTTTTGTATGTGTGAAGTTTAGTTTATTTGACTTGTACACATATTCCACTAGTAACAGTGGGAGTATTGTGGCGAAGGGTGGTGCAGTCGTTACTATTTTATCACCTTGATATGGTTCAGTTTATCATCGCCGAGATAAGAGTAACACTCGACCTACATATCGAGCTAGTAGCGACTTTCACGGTCACTATACAACGGATACAGCCTTAATGTCAAGGTTGTTGCTCTATGCGTTAAGATTATACAAAAAGGGGGTGGAACAATAGGGCATTGTCCAGCTTTGTCTTGGCCCCTTGACCACATCGCCCACGTAGCCACCAGTGTGTGTGCCGCTCTGTTTCCTATAACATTATTTTTTTCGTTTCTTTTCCTTCAATCTTTTACCCGGTCCCATTTTTTGTTTCTATTCAAACTTCCGCCTCCCCCATCCCAGCCCACTCTAATGTTTTACCGGCCAACACACCTGTTGGTTTACTCCTTGACACCTGATGGTCACCTGGTGCGGACAGCAGAAAGTCCGTGGGGCACTCCAACGGTAGCTAATTAGGGATTGCTCGATATCCTCCCCTATGGCGACGGCGTTGTAATCTACTGTCACGCCTCTGGTCAACACCAACTTAACATTTCTTTTTTATATCAAGGAACCTGAACTGTTAATTGACCATCACTACTGACATCATACGTTCTGTCTGAAATGAAGATATTTAGACCTACGTGTTAGTACAATCCTTCTACATGACAGCAGAGAGTGACAGCGAGCAGGGTTTGAACTTTTGACCATCGTGAAAAGAGTCATAAGCGCATACTACACGACCAGTCAGCCATAAAACATAGTGTGTAAGGCTAAAAATACTAATTAGGGAAATGACTTAACATGCACCGGACATGTTGGAGTAATCTGGACTAGACCAGGACTGTTGAACTATTTCGTATAAAATTATCCGTTTATATTTATTCTCACAAAAAGCTACCACACATTCGCATGTAACTCATTGTCTTTGTGCATCTATGCTTCTGTTTGTACTTTATTATTAGTATTAATTTATTTTAGATCAATTCTTATCTAAGATTTGAACTTCTGAGTAATACAATTTAAACAGTACAATGCCATTAGTGTGTTCTATTAGGATATTGACTGAACTTTTTAGCTTCCTTCTAAAATGTTCTTGATCTCCAAGTTCAAGCTTTCACTTTTTTAAATTAGATTTTCGTACGTTGTGTACAAACTATAAATAGCTAGCTATTTGGTATATCCGGTGTCACAAATAAAAGCTCTATCAATAAGCTTTGATTTTTTAAAATGTATATGATGTTTTTTGGGGCACTTTTTAGCCCTGCAGAATCAAATGTTCTAAGCTCTTCGTTTGTAGAACAAACTAATGTCACTGGAGCAAGCATTAGACTTTCTACTCTATGACCTACAGTTTATTGAACAAACAAATAGGCAACTAAATTGCTGTAATAAAAAAGATTTGACACGAAACTTTGGGGTATTATAAAATTATATCTCTTTTTTTTTTTTTGGGGGGGGGGGGAAACGCAGTCGAGAGGCTAGGTACGCTTGTCTTGGCTACCTAAGAAGGGGGGATCGAGGTCTACTCGAGCAGAGTTGTGTTTACTGTGCGCCTTAAGGCGGAAAACCTTCTCCCAGATACTCCCTCCCCCCACTGGTCCACAAATGAGATTGGACCAAAGCGCTCTGAGCATGCTATAAGCATGAAAGTAGCGCTATATCAAAGCTATAATTTTTTTTATTTAGTTAGAAACAGTGAAGTTCAGTTTCTGTTGAAAATCTCCGACACTGTCACATCTTTTCCTTCAATTGTTTAATGACGATCTTCATAGTATCCAAAATTCATTTTACTCATGCTCACACCATTTTAATAAAAGGCCCTTTGGTTCGTTGTCAGACCGATATGGTTGCGTTACCTAATTGTTTATTTTGAGAGCCCTCCTTTCAATTTAGTTTCATTATAGCTACAACATTTCCCTTAAAATTGCTCATTTTACTAAATATGTAGGGGGAAAAAAGTGACCAAATTTAAAATCTCTTGAAATTAATCATGTTACCTTTAAAAAAAAATGTAAAGGCATCAAATGATACAAAGTTGACCAAGTTTTAAACTGCTGGGTGTAGAACTAGGTCATGTATTCTCTGACCAATGATAGTGTTTTGTTTTTTCTTCCCTTAAAGTTTTGTTGACGTAGTCATCATCGATTCATTAATGTATGCTAGGTGTGCAGAGTAGCCGGCATCATTTTTTAATTCTCGCGTTGCCGTGAGACGAACGTTTATTCAAAGCGTTGATGATAATTTTTTAATGATCTAGAGCTCGTGTCACAACAGTCTGACATCAAAGTCTTGCGACACAACATTACAGCATGTATCCCATGATACACCTCATAAGTCTTCTTCAGTGTTAGGAAGTAGATGTTCTTTGCAATGTTAAAAGACTATTAGGCTTTCGTTTGTTTGTTTTTTTTTTGTTTTTTTTTTAGGGGGTGGGGCGTGTCAATCCATTACTAAAGTTAAGATGACCTAAAAATAGAATCATTTGTCCAGCTAGTAACGCCATGTCTCCAGAATCCCTACTGTGACTATATGAATGATGAAATTCTTCAACTACACACTGGCCAGTCAAACATTTACGGTACGTTTCTTTGTAAAGATTTATTCTTGTTTGAATTCCCAACATAGGCACTACAATCGTAAGCGCCCCGAGTCGCCAAGTCTGAGAACTCTTGTCGTCTATGCCAATGTTGATTCAACTTATTATATCTGACGTGTTTCTCACGCCCTCTAGTGGTGTAGTGTTGACACTCCGTTTAGTAAATCCCCTCGACAGCCCACCAACAATTAAAGACAATACTTTCCTTGGACACTGAGAGTTAATACATGGCTGCGAGCTAGTGGCGCTATTAGTTTAAGCAGCGGCGTCTCCTTGGGTTTTATTGGAAATAGTTCCACGTTAAAAAGTCACCGTTTTAGTCATGTATTTAATTGTCAATGTCAAAGATTGCAGTTTGCCTTGACTTCCGGCTACAAAGTAGAAAGTATTTGGATGAGGGAGCTGGCTTCTCCTTGAAATGAAACGTGCGTTAACCTCTGATAGACGATTGTTCTATTTAAAGAGTTAGATTGAGAATCCCTGTACAAGTTCCTCTGAATGGACTTAGAGGACATGAGAGAAAGACAGCAAGAAAATTTTTTTTTAAAAATACTTTAAAAAAAACAAAACAAAGCTTATCTAAGAGGAAGAACTCTACAGTTACAAATATATATGTATCAGTAAAGTAGAAGTTATTTCCATTTTTCTATATCAAAGAAACTAATTAATTATAAATAAATAATTGACTAAGTGGTTAAATAATTGTTTAAAATTTCAACTTGATCCGAGAATGGATGTGGGAGAAATAACGTTTAGAACTATCTAAGGATACAAAACCCTACATATTTAGCCATATCTTTGAATTGATTGGATTGATTTCCCTTTCAGGTATCAGACATAATAGTAATTAACCAGTAATTAATTGATAATTAGTTTATTTTTTATTGATTCGTGCATTGTTTTCGCCAATGAATAATTGTGCAAAGCTTCAACTTGATCCAAGAATGGGTGTTGGAGAAATAAAGGGTTCAAACTTTTTACTAGACAGAGTGAATAAGCTTTGTAAAACAACGGCTATTTGGAATCGAGTTCCTATCGCGCGGTGAATATGAAAAAAGCATGAAAAGTCTGTTGAGATCTCAAATATAGCTCTCGGATTTATTTAATGCTGAAAGCTGGTCGCTGAAGAATGCTGGATGACATTTGGCATTTGAGAGTAAATCTAAAGCTGGTTATTTGAGACCAGTAGAAAATAATTGTATAATGCTACAAGTGTATCATACGGCAAACTATCAAAAGGAGCTCTTCAATGTCGCGAAGCAATAAAAGCAGGAAATGTTAGGACATAATTTATTGGCCCATATTATCTCACTGGAAACGCCTTTTTAAAAATAGCGTGACATAAACCAATTAGACACCTACTTTCTAGTTGACAACTACTAATAAGTGAGATAGAGACACATGAAAACATTGAGATGTGAAAGCATAGTTTCTTAAGTAAACTGTTGCCTGCTGTAGTCCCCGTTTTCATATGTACACATTGATGGGGACTTATGAGTACACGATGACATGACCATGTATTATCATGTACACAATAAACTCTGCTGATCAATACTTTGCCCTGACCAAGACAAAAAGGTCAAAAGATCGAGAGACTTAGATCGAACTCTAATAAGTCAAACAACGCAAATTATATTTTAAATACATCTTGAAGACATGTGTCGCTTACTTAGGCTTGTGTTACACATTTCTTCTTGACTAGCGACACCCGTGGCTAATGTTTATTTGTTTGTGGGTGGGTGGCGTTGAACATTTTAGTTCGTCAAAAGATTCGATGAGAGAAAAAAAAGAAGCAATTTCACGATGTTTCTGTTTTTGTTCTCTGTCGTCAAAGTATGTCAACATAAACACACAAGCACACACACACACACACACAATAGTTTAAAAGCACTTTTTCTCTCTTCTAGGTGTCAAATAATCTTTTTGTAGAACATTTTTGTGTATAGGTGTTGATCCCTAAGTTTCATGTTGTGTATGTGTGTCATCCACACTTGCCAACAAACCTGGAACATGATTGATTGACACACTGGTAGTTCTAAATATTACACTCTTCCTTTTTCAACCAACAGTATTTCGCAAAAGAGGTACGAAGTCAAAAAATATAAGGGAGGTAACAAATATAATTCTACCAGTGACCTGCACGTTCATCAATGTCAAGCCAATGTCTGACCTATATAAATTGGACAGTTCACATTCTTGTTTTATGAGTGATCATAACCTTATCTAGTATTAGACAAAATGAATTACAAAATTTAAATATTCTTTTTCAAAAAAATATTTGATTTACATTCTAATTAGAAGTCAGATGTTTAATGTCATTGAATGTACTCTTCGATGTATAGCTTTATTTTTGTTTCAGTAGATAGCACAGTCGTTACAATGTGTACTATTATTGATGTCTTTGTGTGTAACTATCCTTTGATGTGTAGTAAAACTCGGCTCCTTGAGTCACTGACTTTCTTCTGTTCCACCTACTCGACTCTTGCTATTAGAGTAAATGACGTCAGTTCCGTTTAGCAATTGAACTGGGTCTACAATTTAAAAACAAAAATAAAACACACCTGCTGACATTGCAGACGTCATCGGATCCTGACCTACTTTTTTTTCTACTCACGCTGGTAAGTCTGCATGTCGCTCACTGGATGATTGGATCTTATTTCTTAACGGTGCATCTAATCCTCTCCTCACTGTGAGTCATGGAAAAGTCCATTGAGTGTATTATCAATGAACACACAACATCCCACCTGTTGAATTACGTTGACTGTACAGTTGACATACGTTGGTGTTACCATCGATACAACTCATGTTTTAAATGCATTGACCAATGTTTCATCATCTTTCAATGTGATCCAAACACTACGTCATATGCAATTATTTCTATTAGGTCATCACAATGGATAACAATTTGCAATTTTCTACTTTCCAACTTTACAGTGTACCTATTGGTTGTATTCTCAAAGTTGTCAAGTTTGTTTGTTTTTTTAATCAGTAAGGAAAAGTTAAATGCGCTTTACTTGTATGGAAGTGCTAACGTAGATGATTTTCTGGAAAGGATTTAATTTGTATAACATTTCAAATGGGAATGGCACTGTTGGTATCTATGAATGTCATTGTCTTGAGACTATTTCGTCTATTTCATGAATAAGATAAGATAATTTTATTGGTAAACAATTTTTGTTTGAATAACTGTCCTTCTCAGCATCACTACTGTAACAATAATAATAATATAGAAGCAAACATTCACATACAGCCAGCGTTTTATGAATTAGACTTCTATGTACTTCTCGGTGACAACAAGTAACATTGAAACGCTCTGACTGAAAATGGAATAAAGTTTTTAAATATTTAAGTTTCTATCCTTTATGAAGAGGAACATAACACTTAGTCCAAATCTGATGTAACTGTGGTTTAATGGTTGCAGGTTGTCTTTAAGAATTTTTCTGCGTTTTCGAAAGGCATCTTTCAATGAAAAGCCGTGTTTCAAGGATATGCATGGTGCTTTTTTAAATTAGTCCATTTAGTTTCACTCCATTCTAGCTTGTTGTTTATGGTTGTACTTAGGTATTTAAATATGTTACTTGATCTACAGTTTCGTCGATGACCTTAATTTCTGAAGGATGGTCTCTATGTTTCCTAAAATCTACTATCATTTCTTTAGTTCTCTGAGCATTCAAAAATAGAAAGTTGTCCAAACACCATTGGTGGAAAGTCTAAACACCATTGGTAGAAAATCTAAACACCATTGGTTGAAAGTCTAAACACCATTGGTAGAAAGTCTAAACACCATTGGTTGAAAGTCTAAACACCATTGGTAGAAAGTCTAAACACCATTGGTAGAAAGTCTAAACACCATTGGTAGAAAGTGTTAATTGTCGAAGGATGCAGACGTTGGTTACCTGAGATAAGGTCAAGGATGTCTGTGTCGTCAGCGAATTGGACGATGGGAATGTATTGTTTTTTTTTTTGTTATTTTTTTTTTCATGTTTTATAACTCAAAAACAAAAGATCAATATGTATGTCTGTGTGTGTGCACTAGAGTGTGTGTTTGTAGTTGACGGTCTGACACCAATATGTGCTGACGGTCGTTGATGGTAGCACCAAACTGCTGGTAGACAATGGTAGCATCAAACTGCTGGTAGACAATGGTAGCACCAAACTTCTGGTAGACAATGGTAGCATCAAACTGCTGGTAGACAATGGTAGCATCAAACTGCTGGTAGACAATGGTAGCACCAAACTTCTGGTAGACAATGGTAGCATCAAACTGCTGGTAGACAATGGTAGCACCAAACTTCTGGTAGACAATGGTAGCATCAAACTGCTGGTAGACAATGGTAGCATCAAACTTCTGGTAGACAATGGTAGCATCAAACTGCTGGTAGACAATGGTAGCATCAAACTGCTGGTAGACAATGGTAGCATCAAACTGCTGGTAGACAATGGTAGCATCAAACTGCTGGTAGACAATGGTAGCATCAAACTGCTGGTAGACAATGGTAGCACCAAACTGCTGATAATATTTTGTTACAAAATATAACTCACTACAATAACACAAACTTTCAGTCTCACGTTATGGATTCGTTTCTCATAACTAAAACTAATGACGACAATGCCACCTATGCTACATCATTCACAACCAATCGCTAACCTCGTCCCACCGTCACCATGGAAACGCACACACACACACACACCACACACACTCCATGGCAGTGCTTAGTATTTGTAAGTCAACTGGGCATTTAAACTTTGACGAACTGAAGAAAACGTTTGTCAGCGATTGATGAAGTTTCATTGATACCTTTGCTCGATACATTTCTCAAACGCCCATGTCAGATGTTCTTCAAACAAGGAAATGTGGTAAATAAGCATTGCTTCCCTTTTGCTAGCATTGTAAAAGAGTAATTAACTTAAATTAACTCCCTTGAGGTAACTGGAGAGTCGGTAAATGTAGGATGTTAAAAACTGCATCTGTCAAGGATGACATTGGGAAACTTTACGTATAATTATTTGAAGATAAACTTGTGTACATTTCAAACATATTCTAAATAAAGCCTAAAGACCGTATATTGTAAGATAAACTCCATAATTCCATGCCCTTATGTGTCGTTGGTGTTTGGAATCTCGTACAATATTTACTACATTTAGGGTGCATTCTGTTTCAATGCGGAAGTAAATGACGCTGGCCATTTCATCTTCATCATCTCATATATGAACACACGTTTCTTTTTCTTGTCAAATTATGAGAGCGGTCTGATTTACATTGTTTACACACAATAGTGGGAAGAGTGGTCGAGAGGCCAAGTGCGCTTGGCTACCTAGAAGGGGGCTCGAGGTTCGACACCCGACTCGGGCAGAGTTGTGTTTACTGAGCGCCTAAAGGCAGCACGGAAAACCAACTCCTAAATACCCCCTCCCCCCACCGGTCCACAAATGAGATTGGACCAAAAGCGCTCTGAGCATGCTATAAGCATGAAAGTAGCGCTATATAAAAGCTATAATAATAATAATCTATTAGTAAACCAGTGTGTATCTATTGTTTATTGAACAAGACAGAGTTTCTTATCTTATCTTACATAATACAGACGTTATTTCAAAAACGTTTGGTTTGAATCAGTGCTTTTAAGATTCTTCTATACGGACTCTTATTATCCCAGCAAATTAATTTCCTTTGTCTATTAACATGAGAGCGACACTTTGAATTTAAAATTGTGTAGTTTGATCTGAATTACAAATAGGAAAACAGTGAATTTAGTTTTTTTTTAATTCAACTTTCCAGTTGTAACGAGTTTGACAGTGTTGCAATGTAACAAAGTGATCTTCAACTAGCTTACTAAATTACATTGTTCTACAGCATGCCGCTGTGCTGAAATGAAAAACAAGCGACTCTTTTGTTGTCCTGGTGGTCAACGCCATGACGTAATATTTGTTCCACACACACACAAATATTTTTAAAAATTGAAACTGTGCAGATCCTGTGGCTGAAATATTGTAATGTTGAATGGACACGTCACCCATTGTTGTCTCAGAAACAGGAAAAATAAAACAAAACAATGGCAGCGCACACACGTTTTATTTTATTTTAGGCTTCCCCAAGACGTTAATTTGGTTTGGACGTGTTGGCTTATCGCATCCATGCGTCAACTATCTGACATCGTCTTCCTTGTTTTCCATTCAATAAATGTCATCATGAAATTGTGTGGTCAATGTTTTACTCTCTTCATTCTGTAAATTTTGGCCAGGAAGATTCAAGACATTTCTCCCTGACATAAAGCTTGTGTCAGGGTCAATAGTGTGAGAAATTTAAAAAAGGTGTTGCGATAATAATTCCTAGACAATAATTCCAGAATCTGCGTTTAGCTAAAAAAAAAAAAAAAGTGGTGGCGAGAGGGGGTCGCTTCAGAATTCAGATATCAAGTATTTTAGAGTGTTGGGGTGCTACACAAGATCTGTTGACAGTCTTTCTCCATTTCTCTCTGTCTTTTTGTCTTCGATACAATCTCTTTCATAGGTCGCTGTCATCCAAGCTGGGAGGGAGGGGTATCATCATCACGTGACCGCTGTGGAACTTTGAGTTTATTTGTAAGTGACGCGTGTTGAAAGTTAAACCACAGCCCATCTAGTAATATTGACCCTCCTAGAGACTTCACCAGCATACCAGGTCTGTATTTACTTTAGACGAAAGCAGGCTGCATGGCTAATTAAAGGTCCCCTTTCCAGTCATATTAGTCCACCTGTTGAAACAAATGTGATTGGCTTTTGTACATCTCGCCTTGTTGTTTATATGTTCACATCATTGGCTGTTTGATTCTCTATTTGTCTAAGTGTCTGTATACTTGCTCCCATTTATAAAACCCATGTCTTCGTGTGTCGTTTTGTGTTTGTGCGTGTCTCTCCTTGTGTCGTTTAGTGTTTGTGTGTATGTCTCTCCTTGTGTCGTTTTGTGTTTATGTGTATGTCTCTTCGTGTGTCGTTTTGTGTTTGTGTGTATGTCTCTTCGTGTGTCGTTTTGTGGTTCTGTGTATGTCTCTTCGTGTGTCGTTTTGTGGTTCTGTGTATGTCTCTTCGTGTGTCGTTTTGTGGTTCTGTGTGTCTTTTCTTGTGTCGTTTTGTGTCTGTGCGTGTCTCTTCTTGTGTCGTTTTGTGTCTGTGCGTGTCTCTTCTTGTGTCGTTTTGTGTCTGTGAGTGTCTCTTCTTGTGTCGTTTTGTGTCTGTGCGTGTCTCTTCTTGTGTCGTTTTGAGTTTCTGTGTCTCTACGTGTGTCTTTTTGTGTTTATGTGTATCTTTTCGTGTGTCTTTCTTGTTGTCCCTTGGTAGAACTTTAGAAGTGAACTGAAACATTCCAATGTGTTGTCCAATAGGAACTCTATGAATCTGTATGTGTCTGCATGACTCTGTATGAGTCTGTATGTGTCTATATGTGTCTGTGTGAGTCTGTATGTGTCAGTCTGTGGCACAGCAGACGACTAAAACCAAAACGTTAAACTTTCAAAATGTTCACTAAACGAAGTTGTTACAGCGGAGGGGGGGGGGAGGGGGTATTACGGAGGAAAAGTTCTTGTGATACTTTAAGCTGCTTTTAAATGTCATGCGTCGCCAAGCAGACTGACCACCAAGTCAGATCCCTGACCGGCTCGTGTTACTACCATGTCAAACATGAAGCTGCAGATGTGTTTTGGGGATTTTCGCGGAAAAAACTATCAATGTCAAGGACGCTAATTTCAGATTCAAAGTTGCCAACTAATTGGGGAAAAAAATAGTTTGAATTAGATGAGCTCAGACAAATTGATTCTGTAGTCGCTCAAAATTGAATACAATTAATAAATAAACGTTTAAAAAAAGTCTAGCTTAGCAGCACTTCCTTTAGTCTATACACCGAATACACCAAAAAGTTGGCCATTTCTAGTTTATCACCAATTGTGAAAATCTCTAATGGTACCAGATCTATAAAGCTGAGGACTGTTTCGTAACAAAAAAAAAAGGAACATTTTTCAAGGACATGATTTCACAAATATTTCAATATGAAAGCTTTATTTGAATTATTATTTTTTTTACAATTTCTCTATTCAGCTTGCACATTCATGGGCAAAAACATGAACTGAAAAGTCAAATTGAACTATTCTTTGTTAGTATTAATTGCCTGTACATATACATATATTGTACATTTGATTGCTCCACACATCCCCCTTAGAAAATGTATTCATACAGACGATACTGAAGATCAGGTTTGACGGGTCGGCCTACTGCGCCTACCTTTTAAAGTCTGATATCAGGTATCAACATATTGACAGCTTGAGTCAATGTTTGTGATTGTCGTCTCGATATATTGACAGTTAATGTTAGTGACTAATCTTGTCAATGATCTTTAAATTGCATTTTGCACGTAACTTTGACCTTTACAATGTCCTGATCACGTTTTCTTCTTTTTCTCAACAGCAACTCACTGGAATAATAAACCTTTTAGACCCAGAAGGCCGGGGATTAATCAGTTATTCGGATTTTTGTGACGGTGTCCAACAGATAATAGAATTACAGCAACAAGGTAGGGACAACAGCCTTTATTTCAATGGGCAGTTTGGGGAACATTGCTTGGTTCAATAGGCAGTTTGGGGACATTACTTGGGTTAATGGGCAGTTTGGGGAACATTGCTTGGTTCAATTGACAGTTTGGGGACATTACTTGGGTTAATGGGCAGTTTGGGGAACATTGCTTGGTTCAATTGACAGTTTGGGGAACATTACTTGGGTAAATGGGGAGTTTGGGGAACATTGCTTGGTTCAATTGGCAGTTTGGGGAACATTACTTGGGTAAATGGGGAGTTTGGGGAACATTGCTTGGGTAAATGGGGAGTTTGGGAACAGTGCTTAGATTGAACGTAAATTTCTTTTCAATAGTATATTACCATATTACCCTGTATCGTTGAACTTTCTATTTACCTGTGGTCAGCGGGGAAAAAACTTTTAAAAAGCAAACAAAGCTTATCTAAGAGAAAGAACTCCAAATTTACATTTATATCTTTCAATATTGTTGCTTTTATTTCACCTTTTTCGATTTCAAGCAAAAGAATTAGTTAACACTAAGTATTGACTAATTGTTTGTTTTTATTGGTTCATGTCTTGTTAGTTACAATAATAAATATGCAAAGTTTCAACTTGATCCGAGAATTGGCGTGGGATTTATGAATCAATGGCGGGCATTTGAAAGCAAAGGGTGGTTGGTTGTTTAGGCCAGCCACTGAAAGCTCTCGATAACTGAAGACATAGAAAGAGGTTTATTAAGCAGTCTACCCCATGGATAAAATACTTTTTACTATACTGACTTGTAAAATGTAACTTTAAGATGGGTTCAGACTGATCGTTGTGGGTCGGGAACAAGAAAAACATTAAAAATACTTTTTTTTTTAAAGACAATAACTCCTTTATACCTCCTTTAAACAACTTATAGAGCGAGTGTTTTTCTCTCAAAAACTAATGAATGTTCAATTTAAAAGAAAAAAAAAACATTTTTCACCCCGCCGCATAATCCTTCCCCCCCCCCTCTCCCCTCCCCCTTTCACCCTTCCCCCCTTCCAGAAAGACTCCTGGTTGAGCTAAGTCTTTATAAAGTTCCAATAATAGTCCTTTAGACCTAGACTTAGAAGACGATTTGCAAAATGTGTACAAAATGTTCTTTAACATTAAATGATTAAACTCGGGAATGAATAATACCTACAAGCGGAAATACCCGAGGACGTAGAGTCCTTTCAAGATAAAGATTTTAAAATCTCCCGCCAAAGTTAAATTATTTTCTTTTATACTTTCAAGCTATAGTTTTCCTTTTCCCAAAGATATACATCAACTGTCAATTTTGTAGGAAAATCTTGGAGCCGTTTTCGAGAATCGCGTCCACCCGCCCTTTGCCTACAAAGAAGGCTCCAGTCCGAAAGTGTGACTTGAACAGAGAGATATTGTAAAAAATATGCTTGATTTTAAATATAATTCTTTTGTCTACCAGTGTCTCGCAACTTTAAGAACAGTGTCTCACAGGAAACTTTGGTCAGTGAGGATACGTTAGTACCACTGGACATTGCTGGTGACTTGTCAGTATTTGAGGTGAGTCATATTTTCTTTGTGTTGATTACTATTCGCATGTGTGATTGGTGGTTTTGTAAACTTTTGTTAGGCTACTGCCGTCCACGTATAACATGGCGCCGCAACTCCTTAGAACACCTCAGATCTTTGGGCACCAGCTAGGAAGAGGCTGTGGAAGCTGCCTATGACATATTTCTGTGGAGAGAGCTTGCCGCATTATGCGCAGAATGGCGCGTGACGACCTAAGTCTGATCCTCAACAGCAGTGGGTAGTGTCCTTGTTATGACCATACTATTCTTTGGTTAAAATGAAACGAGATAAACAGAAGAGTAGAATAGGTCAACTTGTCTTAAAGCAGCGGCGCTTCAAGAATATTCTCAAAATGCTTTTTTCAATGATCTTTCCGACAATGTCCACGAATATCGCAGTATGAAGCGGAGACTCCAACGTTGATTTACTTACAGCCCGTCACCTCTATTGGAGTATGGGCCGCCAACACTAGATCTCCATAGCCTCCTGTCCTGGGCCATCTATCCTGTTTGTTCAAGGTGTAACCAAACTTTAATCCTTTCGGCTTTCACCACTTAGCTTCATGAGTCTTCTGGTAGAAGAGCCTTCTGCTCTCAGGACAACGTTTTCGGTGGGCTTTCTGTAGTTATTTAGTTTCCAGGGTGGAGTTGCTAGCCCTGGGCCAGCCTTTCTCCTTTAGCCTGACATGGGACCGACAGAGAGGCCATTATGACCTCTCTGGTGGAGTTAAATCCAACGTTTGCCTTAGTGAAAAGAATCAGTCGGGGTGGGGGGTGCATGGTTTGAGCTGTGTAGTGTGATTCGTACTGAATTTTGTGGTTTGCGCTGGGTCCTGAGCTTTGCGATACCAATCAGCCATACACCTTCTCATCCTGACAATTAATTGTTACAACTATTTGCGAATACAAACTATGTTTACATCATTGAACGACTTGATGCGTGACACACAGTTAAATACCCCCCTCCCACACTTAATAGATCAGTGTGGTCGAAGTAGTAGTCAAGTGATTCTCTTGTACCTAGTAGTTGTCACCGAGCACAATGGACAAAAGAAATGCTGAGGTTGTCAATTGTAGTCAAACTGAATCTCCATTTGATTGGATCAATAAAAATATCTTATCTAATAAGATCTAGACTAACAATAATACATTTGTGTAATTCGAAATATTTGTATGAATTTTGTTTTGTTTAGCGCAACTTTCCTGCTCAGTGCGCTATGGTCCAATAATTTTTGTGGACCAGATGGGGGGGGGGGGGTAAATCTGAGAGAAGGTTTCCGTGCTGCCTTTTTGAAAGCTTTAGAAAAAAAAAGTTACTTGAGTCTGAATTCGAACACCGGCCTTCGACGTGTTTACCACTGAGCTATCCAAGTATTTATAAAAGTATGTTTATAGTCTATTGTTAGTTTTACCAATTTTTTAGCGAACTACCTAATTCTATACACATGGGTTATTATAATGTATAATTGCTACTGAGTCTTCTCTCCTGAAGGCATGGATATAGTGCATTATAACTTATAAAGGAATCCTATTTGTATGTTGACCTTAATATCGTTACATGTTTAACTTTATCCCTCAGTAGTTTGTATAGGAATCTATTAACCATTAGCCGCTGGATACTCCACTCCACTGATAAAAGAGCTAATTATTCTTATCAAAAGTAAATTGTTTCATTATTGAGAAGAAATAACCTGACCACGTTACTGGATATGTCGGTACCAGTAGATAAGATCGACTAGCTTGGCATCGAATTCCGGTGTTGCTCGGCTGTCACTGTACTACCTACCAACTAATATTCTGGAATAGTTTTTGTTTTGTTTGTTGTTGTTCTGTTTTGTACTTATCCTTACCAAAGTCTTATTTGTTTGTTTTAGTTGATCGTCTTGTCCCAATTTCTTTAAGTCTGAAACTAATCATGACATAATCATGACGTGAGTCAATGCCTTTTGTTTTCAATCGAAGTCTAACTCGGCCATGGAACAAGTTGTCTGGATTAATAGCCAGGTTCAATGCGAACTTGTAGCATGGATATAGAAGTGTAACTTGGACTGGATGCATGGATATACAAGTTTAACTTGGACTGGAAGCATGGATATAGAAGTTTAACTTGGACTGGGAGCATGGATATAGAAGTTTAACTTGGACTGGAAGCATGAATATACAAGTTTAACTTGGACTGGAAGCATGGATATACACATTTAACTTGGACTGGAAGCATGGATATACAAGTTTAATTTGGACTGGAAGCATGAATATACAAGTTTAACTTCGACTGGGAGCATGGATATACAAGTTTAACTTGGACTGGGAGCATGGATATACAAGTTTAACTTGGACTGGGAGCATGGATATACAAGTTTAACTTGGACTGGAAGCATGGATATACAAGTTTAACTTGGACTGGAAGCATGGATATACAAGTTTAACTTGGACTGGAAGCATGGATATACAAGTTTAACTTGGACTGGAAGCATGGATATACAAGTTTAACTTGGACTGGAAGCATGGATATACAAGTTTAACTTGGACTGGAAGCATGGATATACAAGTTTAACTTGGACTGGGAGCATGGATATACAAGTTTAACTTGGACTGGAAGCATGGATATACAAGTTTAACTTGGACTGGGAGCATGGATATACAAGTTTAACTTGGACTGGAAGCATGGATATACAAGTTTAACTTGGACTGGAAGCATGGATATACAAGTTTAACTTGGACTGAGAGCATGGATATACAAGTTTAACTTGGACTGGAAGCATGGATATAGAAGTTTAACTTGGAATGAGAGCATGGATATAGAAGTTTAACTTGGACTGGAAGCATGGATATACAAGTTTAACTTGGACTGAGAGCATGGATATACAAGTTTAACTTGGACTGGAAGCATGGATATAGAAGTTTAACTTGGAATGAGAGCATGGATATAGAAGTTTAACTTGGACTGGAAGCATGGATATACAAGTTTAACTTGGACTGGAAGCATGGATATACAAGTTTAACTTGGACTGGAAGCATGGATATACAAGTTTAACTTGGACTGGGAGCATGGATATAGAAGTTTAACTTGGACTGGGAGCATGGATATACAAGTTTAACTTGGACTGGAAGCATGGATATACAAGTTTAACTTGGACTGGAAGCATGGATATACAAGTTTAACTTGGACTGGGAGCATGGATATACAAGTTTAACTTGGACATGAAGCATGGATATACAAGTTTAACTTGGACTGGAAGCATGGATATACAAATTTAACTTGGACTGGAAGCATGGATATTCAAGTTTAACTTGAAACCTGTAAATTGAATAGTGTGATCATGTGAGTTTGTAGATGGATAGACCTTAGATACTGAAATTATTTAAAGAAACTTATATAAAGTGCATGATCAATTACTAGTATTATTATTTCATCTATCCCATATTCCTATAAGTTTAAAGTCTTTAATTCTAGGCACAAAATTTTAGCACAGTGAGAAATATGTTTTTATATCTTATAGCTGTTTTAGTGATTTGGTCACATTTTTTAAACATTAAACAATAAAACTTTAAACCACACACACACAAGCTCCACAGCTGATTCAATGCAGAGTCTCATTCATCTGAAAATGTGACGGACCCAAATAAAATATTGACCCATGTTTTAGTTAGCTTCGCGAGAATAAAATAGTGTTGGTGACGGAAGCGAGGCTAAGACCGCTGCTGAGACTGCGAGTATGGATTAGTTCCCTTGTTCTACCTCTGGAGGAACGCTTTTATCTGGACTGTGTTGATTGATCTGTTTGGAGGTCTGGGAGAGTTCTCTTCGAGATACCGCGACCTAATTAAATTGTGGCTGATCTACATCTTGCAATTACTGACTGATGTTAATAGAGGAAACAAAATGGGAATAGGTCAGCTCAGTCTTCATTTGAGTTTGTGTTTTCGTTCTGGTCAATGGGTAAGGTCCCGTGATGTCCAGTCATACAATTGGTACACCTTTTCAAAGGTATTGGAAGGTTATTGTTGTTTTTTAAAATAACTATCCACAGAAAGGATCAAAGTGAAATAGTTGAGCTTTTTGACTAACCCCTCGCCCCAGTAAACACACACACACACAGACAGAAACTCTCCTCCCCATCAATATTAGAATTATTTCAGATGATGATGTGTCTCTATAGCAGTGATGCCCAAACTACGAAAAGCGGGACACATCTGGTCCTTCAAGCGATTCTATCCGACTTCTTGAAACTGTCTACTATGCAAGAAAACGATATGTTCGCCTAAACGAGAACAAAAGCAAGAGGAATGGAAAGAGCTCCTACGTCCAGTGGCATACGTGTCGGACATTTAACTGACCCTCTTTTTTTGGAATACATTGGATGGGCATCACTGCGCTTATGTGAAATCTATATCTAATAGACTTGTATAGTTTAGTGTCAAAGATTACTAACGCAGCCAGCACTTTCATTTAAAATTCTGATATTCTTTTGTTATGGAATGCTAATGCTAATTAATCGAATCTGTATTACTTATCATATCAATTGATCCATGCCGATGGGTCCTCTTTTGATTATTCTCGAAGTTTACGGAATGACGTACGGGAATACAAAATAGTTTTGCGTCTTAATTCGTATTTGTGTGGTATGTTTACGCAATAAGCCAACGCCCTCTGCCAGAGATGAGTAGATGTTGTGACTGTGTTATCCATTGATTGCTTGTCACAGATGGGCTGTCGATCATTCAGTCGGCCAGGAATGTGGAACCCACGCGGCCGATATTTTTCTCTCCTTGGACATCGCATTACCTCCCTTTCAACTTTGCAGTCCTCGGTTTGGATGATAGACGACCACAGCTGAGAGAGAGAGAGAGAGAAAGAGAGAGAGAGAGAGAGAAAGAGAGAGAGAGGTGCAGTTTTGAAATATGTATATTTAATTAATTAAGTATATCTGTAATGAGAGGCTGCCCCCACGCGATGGATGAGTATGTAGACTGATTAAATAGGTCAGGCGTCATACTTATTCGAAGTCAATAGTGTCTGTTAAAGTCCTATACCTAATGGTGTATACAATTTTATGTAATTTTAAAATCGTTTTAGGAAACTTAGGCTGTTACTTTTAAACACTTTTGGCTTTAAAACGTTATTTTTAGAACATACTAAATTGCAATCTTATACAAAGGCTGACTCTGGGGGCACTCATTCCCTTCTATTTATCTGCACACACAAAATTCAGTTCCTTCTATATCTATATAATACATCCTCCTTATATATCTATATAATACATCGTTAAATCCTTAAGTTGCCCACGAAAGGTTCTCTCCTAGAACGCAGTAAAATATCTCAAGGATTTGAAATGATGTCGAATTTGTTTTAATTAACCAGTGAGGTTTGGCAATCTGGAACTGTAGAATTTAGTTCACATGTTTCATCTACCTTGTTTTAAAATCAATATATATATATATATATATATATATATATATATATATATATATATATATATATATATATATATATATATATATATTGACTTTATATATAGGTATACAAAGAACATGTGATATATGATGGCTTGCTCTTAGATCTGGTATGTTTAGGATCAATTTATTACGAGAGGACATAGCAATACCGAAACACGTCCGAAAAAAAGTTAAATGTAGTAACCTTATTATTTTAGAAAAAAAAAGAGATAAATAGATAGATAGATAGATAGATAGATAGATAGATAGGTGTACATAGGTGTAGATAGATAGATAGATTTTTTAGAACAGGATTTTATATGCTGCATGAAATAGAAAGAGGGAAAAAAATGATCAAAATATATTTTTCTAATTCAGCGTTTGGCAGGAGGGATAACTGTTAATATTATTTAAATGATACTGAAGGACGCAGGTAAAGAAATTACTTCCCTTTTGTATTACTATATTATTATTTTTTTAAACATGAAAGCATCTAAATATTAATTTAAACATCATTATATGATTACAATTCCTGAACCCTAAATTTACTATTGTCACTGGCTATGGTTTTACATCTGTGATCCGATAGTGGCTTTACATTTTTTTTTGTTCCATTCTTCGAATCATGTTACAAATTTATACAGTTATTTCCCTTGCTGTAACAGACGACATATCACGTCACTCGGCGCTGTCAAACCAGTTTCAGTGTTGCACCTTGTGCATGTGCCACCTTTTTATTTATAGCCCGTGTTGTTGCTTCATTATGCTTTCAGGTGCCAAGGGAATAGTTTCGACCTGTGTACCAGCGACTGTGCTTCGTTTTTCGATCATTTTTCACGGATTCTTTTTGTTTAAGAATCATTTTTAGCATTTTAAAATAGTGACTTGTGCTACTAGCGATGAAAGTACATATTTATATAGTTTCATTACAGTTCTGATGAGATATGTTCTGTTATTTAAGTCTTAAATCAATGTCCTTGACAGTGGCTGAGGCTAGATATTGAGATTATATTGCCCTCTACTTGTTACGTGTGTTACGGTAGCGCTTTCACTAGTTCATCTCCGTTGAGCCGTGACCTATAATACTTAACGCCTCCACTTTTAGTCGTGAGAAAATGTTATAACTGTCCTTCTTATGAATGGTTACAACACTTCTCTCGGACTTTGTATAGCCTGGGCTAGATGTACTTAGACTGAAGTGGACCGGAAGTGACCAGAGCCACATACTTTCGTTATGACGTTATTTAATACCTGGGGGGACAATTAAAAGACTTGTTTTCGTTGAGGGAAAGCTGTGATCAGTATGTCTAGTGAAATACTGAGCTCCAGTGACGTTCAGCAACAGGTAATGGTACACCTACTCAAAGTTTATAACTGTGTACATGTCTTCTTTGGGGGGGGGGGGGTGCACAACTATCATCTTGTTATGTGTGTTGTGAATCATTTTAGTCATACATGGGCACCACTGTTGGTGTATTGTATTATTTATTTTTTAATAGTAGGATGTAGATCCAGGTGTTGTTTTGTTGTTAGAGTGCTGCTGTTTATTAACTGTGTATTGGTGTGTACATTCTAGATTGAAACGTCGCCTGGTTTTAAAATCACTCTTTATTCTTGGATAACTGCAGGGAAGTAAATATAACCTGTCTTCGAGTCCGAAGATTAATGAAGAATGCAGTATTTCCCGTGGATACGCAGCCCCAGCTGCGACCTACATAATTTTCCTCATTCCACATTTGATTTTTTACCAACAGAAATGAAAAAAAAAAGTTAATGTTACCATTAAATGGTGAACATTATAATATCAGAAAGTTTATTCAAATAAAATTTTATTTGAAGCTTGTAGGCAGTGAAGATTTTGATTATCTTGCTAAGAATCAAATAGAGAGGTTTAGGCCAAAAATGCACTGCAATCCTAACCAACTTTAATTTTCTTATTTGATGGACATATACTGTTCTACTTCACAGAGCCAAAAGACCAGCCCTTCCAGTAGCCACAACACTTACGCAGAATATGATTTCTCCAGCTTTGATGATTTTGGTTTAGTGGATTTATCAGCTAATGGAAGTTCTTCCAACACAAGTAATATTGTCTTACCACAAACTGAACTGAACGGTAACCCATTCTTACTCCCAAACCTTTCTGAAGATGATGGAGACAGTGCAATAAGTGGAAAGTCTTCAGAAATTAATGAAAGCAGGTACTTTGGTTTAAATCATTCAACTTTCGGAGATATTTTTATTCTATTGTTCTCATGAGTCATGACCTGCTAATTTTTTTCATTTATAGCCACACTGCTCAAATTAGCATTTACAAAACTTAGTTTAAAACAAATCTTAGTTTTTAAAAAATCTTTGTTTAAAAGTACTACTATAAACTTTTTTTTCCAGTGAAATGTACATCTTAAGGGCAGTTATTTAGGCAGCCTATACTGTTTTGTAACCTATTAACTATTGTACATTGTACCTCCTAATCACAGCATTAATGGATATAGTATTTCTTGATAGGTAGAATGTTTGTAGCTTTAAATCAACACCAAAAACTTAAAACTTTATAAGGATGTCACTATAAAGTTTAATTTTTGTTTAAATTTTTAGTCATAAAACAATAGCAAGCCTAAGTAAATTTTTTAAAAAATGAAATTGCTCAAAAAAGAATTAGATGTGATACAAAATGGAAGTTTTGTGAGCTATAAGAATGAAATAACCTGCAGCATGTTTGATCATCCTTAAATGTTCTGGGAATCAAAAGTCACCTGAAATTTATAACAAACAATATTTTATTTTCTCCATGGTAAATTTGTGATGCAGACTAAAAATACAAAAACAGATCTTAAAAATAAAGAATTTGATCCAATCTGAATTCTATGTAACCTGAGAACAATGTACCTTCCCTGAACATTATTTCTCAACTATAGAGAACAAGAGAGGCTGTAAGATTTATCTCTCACAACTATTCCCAGTGAAAAAGATTAAAAATATTTTAAAAAACTAGATTTGTAAACATTCCAGCATAGACACTTACAATGTTAAAAAAAAAAAAAGGAAAAAGACAACAATCAATAGCATAACTTAAAAATACAAAAATGTAACCTTTTAAAATAGCATAAAATATCACAAACACAGGAGAAGAATCTTGAGTGAGAAAATGTGTTAGTGTTTGACAAGGAACTAGTTTGTTTTTTGGTACTTTTTCTTATTATCTTTTTTTTTGTATCAATCATTTTTTTAACAATGTACACAAAAAAAACGTAGATGCAGGATCTTCTTGCCATGAGATAATTCTGTTTCTTATAACACAACATACATTATTTATATAAATATTGATGAGTATTAATGATAATTTATTTAACTAGTATATATAAAAACATTCCAGAATTTAGACTAGTTTTTTTTACATAATAATCAGCTGTATGTGTATTGTGTGTTTTGAAAATTACAAATATGCTCTACAAAAGAATAAAATATAGATCTTAATTACAATTATAGTTGGTCCTTTACATATACTTTTGTTTATGTAATTAAAATAATTCATATTGAATTAGTTGTTGTTTTTTTGCTTTAAAATCGGCATTATGTAAAGTTTTCTACTGTATATTATAAACATTTATTGATCTTAAAGATAAATAATATACTAATGACATTTAGAAACTCCAGCCTCAGTCAAATTCTCAACGGGTTACATTACATAAACTCACAAGTTTGTTTTTTTGTTTCTTTTTAATTCTATTAAATTTTAATTATGTATTTAAACTGGTTTGTTGGACAGGCTAATATTGACTCCTTTATTTATCTTACAGTCGTCAAGAAATCACAGATGAAGAAAACTATGAAGACTATGGAGAAATTGAATCAGAAGCAGATGTGTCTGATCAGGGACATCTGTAAGTAGATCATAAGAACGAGCTTGTGCTTAAGAGTATAAGATAAATCCGAAATGTTAACTCTAACTTAAAGTAAAAAAAAAAAAAAAAAAGATATCTTAATGTGAAATTAAGTGTTAACAAGTCTTAATGATACTATAGTTCTCTGTTTAGTATAACTCTGGTGGCTGAAGGGTTTAAATGCATTACTGTCATCTGGTCTTAAACCTGCTGAAGAAGCATTTTTAAGATGGGATCAATTTGAGTTCCTTAAAAGACTGTGCATAAACCTCTCACAACCATTCATCCCCATAAAATGTACACAATGGCTAAGCTGATAAAAATGCACAGAGAACATCATGATTGTGTGCAATTGTTTATGTAAGGAATATCAGACTAAAACATCTTCCATGAAGAAAAAAACTTGTTGTGAGAGATAAGTTCTATCTTGTAAATACAACTAAATATTCACTTCAATCAACAGAACTCCATCCACTCAACGTAAGAGAGCTGATAGAAAGGATCCATTAACCAGGCATAAAAGATCGTGGTAGTCATTGTTTTTGGACAAATCTTTGCTCTTGTTCTTGCCAGCTTTTTATTATTTCTGTTGTAAAATTATTTCATTATTGGCTGTTTGAAGTTCCTTTTTTTTATTTCTTCTCTCTCTTTTTAATTTTTTATTGGTGAGGATATTTAAAGTGTTTTTATTTATGACATATACTTTAACTTCTTACTAGTTATCTATCGTTGATGTCCAAGCTTCTCTTTGTAGAATCTGTGATAATCTGTTTAGTATTGCTTTGTACATTATCTTTTCACATTATAACATGTTTCCAACCTTAGCCAGTAATCTCTACACTGTCTGCCAATGTATTACAGGTGACTTGCTTAAACTGATATTATCTATAACAAAACTTTGACCTATTCATTTCTGCATTAATAATAATTTTCTTATTATGTAGGAAGTAGTCTGATGTGATCTCCTAATTAACAGAATTAAAAAAAAAACACTAAAAAAAAATCACATATTTCTTCAAACCCTCTGCATGCTAATGAATGTATATTTTTAATGTCTTTTATTCATTCTAGTTCTTTGTATATACAAATCAGTGTTATGATTGTTGTTATGGGAGATGATTTATATTTAACATCACTTTTAGATTTTCACTGTTTTATGGAACACTAGAATGAGGCCTAATTTTATTTGCTAAAATTTCAACTTTAAATTCCACTCTAAATAGTTTCTTTAATTGGCTCTGGCTTGCTTGCAAACATTTCTGAACTTTATGATATTTTTTTTTCTGTTAAGAAAAATGAAAATAAACTTTGTATTTACCGGTATTTTAAATATTTTTTGTTTTAAAAAGTACTAAATTTTTCTAGAGTTCGAATTCAAATAAAAAAGTTTAAATAATAGAGCATAAAAATTATTCTTCTACTGCTGAGATTATACCTCATTTGTAAAGATTATAAGCTTTAATACTCTTTTTTTTTGTGCTCAATACTAATTCATATTTTTTTTATTTTTACTTTGTAGTCCCAACCGCAGGATTACAAGTGCTTCACTTGCTAGGTATGCCATTGACACATTAGTTTAAACCATTAGAATAAGTCGTATAGCCTAAATAATCATTGTGTACTAAGCTTTAAAAATCAATAATAATAATAATAGAGATAACAGATATTAAAGTAATTATTTTAATTTGCTTTAAAGATTATTAAATTGTTTTACTGTGCTCAGATTGAGCTTAGCAAAACTACTTCTTCTTCATTCCCACTATTAGGTTGGAGCTTTTAGATAACTAGACCAATATACGAGATGAACGGCAGTGGTTTCCAAATCAGGCAGCTCTCCATATAGTTTTCTTCCTATAGGGGGTGTTTTGGGGCCAGTGTCTTTATCGGGCCTCTTGATGAAGAATGTAGTTTTGAAGGACATGGTCAGCATTCACTGGTGACATTCTATAGCTACCATAATATATGCTCAATATAGTTTTCTTCCTATAGGGGGTGTTTTGGGGCCAGTGTCTTTATCGGGCCTCTTGATGAAGAATGTAGTTTTGAAGGACATGGTCAGCATTCACTGGTGACATTCTATAGCTACCATAATATATGCTCCATATAGTTTTCTTCCTATAGGGGTGTTTTGGGGCCAGTGTCTTTATCGGGCCTCTTGATGAAGAATGCAGTTTTAAAGGACATGGTCAGCATTCGCTGGTGACATTCTATAGCTTCCATATGCTGTCTCATTCTGTTGTGTCTGGTTCTGAAGCGAAAGATGAGACGTTGATCATGTAGGGATAATAAAATAGGCGTTGTCTTTCTTGTGATTCAGATGAGAGCTAGTCCATTTCTTGTTTATTCTATTCACTATTAGTTCTTCATTTCTTCTGCAAAGATTGCAATGTTCAATTGAGTGTATGTTCTCCCACACTTGGCAAGTGTGTCAGCCTTCTCATTTTCTTCTAGTTTGATATGTGCTGGTATCCATTGAATGAAGGTTTTTTTGTTGCTGTTGAGCTTTATAAGTACTGTTTTAAGTCCTTTCACATAGGAGTTTTCCAAGCTTTGGGGAACTGTTATTGCATTGGTTAGGAATACAATTTGACTGTGCGGGTACTTTGGTGATTACTAGCGAGGTAGCTGCTAGTTCTAGTACTTCCCTTACTGCTCTATGGCTGTTGTAGAGCTCTCCATACCAATGAATTTATTAGTTTTTCTCCGTTAGGCCATTCGATGAGTATTCCAGTTCCTCCATTGGTGGTGGCTGTATGAGATGAACCATCCGTTTAAACTCTCATCCACTGATTGTTAGGGTAATGAGTTTGTAGAAAAGAGATAAGCAAACTAGGATATCACTAAAAAATAATATTACTTTCAAAATGTTTTCCTGAACTTTCTAGTCAACTTCAAAGAAGTGGGAAGAACTCCCCGTCCAGCACCAGGCGTAGTAGCTTTGGTTCAGATGAGATATTTGATGATATTGAAGGCAACTTTCAAAATGTTGATGGAAGAGTAAGTTGAAATTTTTCATCATATTGCAAAGCATTTCTCTACTGTTAAATATTAGTACAGAAAATTAGCATTTGGAGGTAAACCTTGGCATATATCATTTAAATTTTAAATTAGTATATTATGTTATAACAATTTCAAACAAATTTTGTACTTTTTATTTTCCTGCAGCTGAAGTTTTTAGAAGACCAACTTCAGCATCTAACTGAGGTTCAGACAGAAACAAATACAAAACAAATTAAACTCAAAGACGAAAACAATACTTTAGTACAGAAGTAAGTCAGAGAAAGCTATTTACAAAATTTTATTTGTGTGTGTGTTTAGTACTTTAGATTAACAGTTTTCATAATTTTTCTAAAATTGTTGGGGGTTATCGGTCTGTGTTATATAACATTAACAACAAAAACTTTGTCCAACTAATTATTTCTACTGAATTACTTTTTTTATTTCTAGAGTTCTTTATCTTGAAGAACAGCTGAGAGACATGGAGGTTAAATCTGAAGACAGATTACATGATGAACGCAGGAAATATCAAGACTACATAGTAAGCAATTGTGACAATGTGAAAACAAAAAATCCAATTTGTTTTATAGTATTATCTAGTCAAGATGCTAAATAGATTTTATTTCCAACTAGATGACTTTGAGTTACTGAAGTTGTTTTTTAATTCTATTAGAAAATCACTTTCTCATTTTACTTATTTCATTTTTTTGTAGTCCAAACAAGAAAGAGAGAAAAATGAACAGGTGGATTACATTACACAAAGGTATGTGTTGCTTTCTTGTTTTTTTTTATTTATTATTTAAATGTTTTTCCACAATAATATTTTTTATCTTACTTACAAAACAATAATCCTGTAAAAAAAAATAAAAAGTCCTAATCATATTTTCTTTTCTTAAACCATTGATTGTATGGTATACTATGTTTTCAAATATTTTAAGTCAAACTATACTTTGGCTGTAATTACATTTCACAACTAATGCTCAGGTTGCATAGGATAGAACATGAATATGAAGAACTGAAACAAGAAGCACCCAGATTACAATCAGAGATCTCAAAGCTTAGAACAGTAAGTAATTGTCACAGTCATATATATGAATGGATTACTGCAAATACTAGATTCCGCTACCGAAGATTAATATATTGATTGTTCATTTTGTTACTCTTGTCTTTTTGATACATTTTAAAAATTTAAAAGAAAATATTTTGGCAATGTGTTTATTCAGGAAAAGATGGACATTCAAGAACGCTTACTTGAAAGACAAGAAACATATAACATTCTGTATGATGAACATGAGAAATTGAAAGCTGACTACCACAGGCAAGAAGTTTTGAATCAGAAAGAAAGAAATGCCACAGGCCAGGTATGTGTAATCCTAGTTTGAACAATTGTTTCCTTTTCTTATTTTAATTTGTATTAAATAATGTAATAATACTGTGCAATTTAGTGTGAACCTCCTCTGAAAAATGTTGTTATTAGTTTACAAAGAAAACATATAGCAAGTTGAATGTAACTAACTAACTATAATATTTATTTATTTATGATAATTTAGCTTTTGAGTGAGATGGAAAAAGAACTAGATGAGCTTCGAAGGTATCGAATGGAAGTAGAAACTGGAGCCAGGTCACCAACTGGTAGTATATCAGAGTTGCCAGGTCGTTATCGAGACCTTCAGAATGAAATCCATAAACTTCGGGAGGTAAGGTTTTTTGTTGTTTTTTTTTTTCAATTATTATTTCTATTTTACATTCGATTTCTCATCTCATATCTGCCTGTGGTCATTTCTGGAGCACAGGCCACCAACAGGTGTCTCAGTTCTGGGTTAGTCTCTCCAATTGTCTCCCCTCTTCCCCATCTACTAGGCTTTTGCTTCTAAATCACGGTGCTATGTATTCCTGGGTTGTCCCCTCTTCCTCTTTCCTTGGGGGTTCAAATTTTTTTCTTAATACTTGGGAGATTATCAGGTAGAATTAAACTGAAGTACAAAAATAACCTTCTTAAATGAAAGGGAGTTTTGAAAATATGCATTTGGATTCCCTCCTATTTCCTTTCATTTCGCCTTGTCTTATTGTCTTATCAATTTTTTTAGAATACTATTTGTTTTACAATTCAAGATTTGAAATAAAAGATAATTATATACATTACAAATTTAACATTTAATAAATCTAATGTAAAGTATATTTTATTTAATGTGATGATTATGGTGAACTTTCTCACAATCAATAATAAAACAAAATATATTAGGAATCATAACTCTCACTTAGCTTTCCTCCCACTTAGCTGTCCTCCCAATTTATATTGGGTACCAACATAAGTGCAAAAGTTTTAATATTTACATATATTACACTTGTCACTCCAAATCATAGTTTTTACTTCTTTATAATTTGATTTGAAATATTTTTAGATGAATAACCCAGTAAAGGTTATGCTAACAAAATGATGCCATTTTAGTGGATTATGTCCCTTACAGTTAACAAAAATCCACAAAAATCTTAATTTAATATCAATACATCTAGATCTAGTATTATAAAGTAGATTTGATCTATTCAGTGTCAACTTGTTCTCATTGAAATAATCGTGTTTTTTTTACTACTTCATTTTTAAACACCATCTTAACTTAAAAGGCAATGTGGTTTGAGTGGAAGGATCTATGTCAGGTTTGTAAAAACATTCCTATGTTACCATGTAGATGGTTGGTCTAGTTTGGCTTATGACCTTTTTTGTTACTTACACTTTACTCTATGGTATCGTCTCCATAGCAACTGTCACAATTGTAAAAGTTTGTTTTTTTTTCTTTTCATGCTAATTGACTGTGACATGAAACTTGACATCAGTTTATAGTTTTAAGTAGGCATGATGTTTGAGTACAAAGTATGGAATGCTTTTTTTTTTATGGCTTTTTTTTTTGTTGTTGTTGTTGTTTTATGATGGTTTTTCTTTGTGGTTGTTCTTTGTTTTTTTTTTCCCATTAACCTAAGTTATTCTTTTTTATTTCTCGTCATTATCTTTATTATCTCTGTATATTGTTAATAATGTAACTGCATACTTATCACAGTGTTTAACTGTTTATCTATTCACTGGGTTGGCTTATATTTTAAGATTTTATTTTACAATATCAATAACAAACTTTCTGTTCATGTATCAGGTCTTTCTTCTTCTTCATTTTCATGGGATCTATTTATTTGATATTTAATTTCCAATGATAAAATTAATGCTCAGTTTTAACTCACTTTCTTACACTCTTGTTTTCATAATTCCCTAGATCTATATTATTATTAACTTACATTTGTAGATCTAGGGCTTCTTGGCCCAGCAAATTATTTTTTTAATACCGGTATCTGCAATATTATCGAGGATAGTCTATATATTGAAGGGCAATGAAACATTTCTGAAACGTAGGCCTATAGATATAGCTTCGATCTGGACATGTAGATCTAGATCTAGATCTAGCTACTCTTTATCTCATTCATGGTGACCAACTTGTCAAAATTCTCTTGGCACTCTTGGTACTAGAAATTATTCACGATCGATAACTCTTTTTGGTGTTCCATTAGTATTCTGGAGTGATTCGACCTTGTAAGACCACGGTTGTTATTTTGTCCTTTGTTACAAGTTTAGTCGTGAGCCTTATTGATTCCCCAGCCTTAAGATGATGGGAGAGCTTTTTACATGTGAAGTAAAGGATGTACATTTGTATACAAGTAAACTCTATAACTTAACTACAGAGTCCTGAATCAATCGACTTATCAAATGTATTAGAAACAACTGATGATCTGAAATACCAAAAGCAAAGTGCGTAACAAAAGTTGAAGTAGAACCTAGATCTAGCTCTGAATGATTACTACTATTAGCACTATTCTATTTCCTTGTTTCTTGTCCCGAACATTTTCTAGTGATGCTATGATTCCCTCTGTTAATTTGTGTGAGCAATGATTTCTAGTAGATACTATAAACGACATATTAGATCTGCATGCTGTATGCGTCGTCGTTATTATCCTACTAGCGAGGAGTTGTCGCGGGTAGATGTATCAGACGTTGTGAAGCAAACTGTGAGGACTACTGGTACAACTCACTTTACATTGCTCTGCCTACATGCCCTGGAGATGTCTGTTCAATAGATTATCATTACATTCAAACTATGGTATATTTGCTAGACGCATGTCCCATAAGGAATGTGAAAGCTAGATATTCAGCACATTTTAAAAAAAAAAAACCTCTCATTGTTGAATATAAAAACCGTAGAGTTGACACACCAAATGTTTTATTGCTTCCTCCAGTACTTACACTCTTGCACCCTAATTATACTGTCAATAGTTTAACTTTAAAAAAATAAACTATCATGCTTTGGGGGTTAAATTAAGTACCCGATATGTGCCATGGTTCAAGTCTTAATTAAGCTTCACGCTTCACAATCTGGTCTGTAGATTCAGTATCTTACTATATCATCATTATGTGGTAGCTACTTATTTGTTTTGTCGGCGTCATTGAACCTTGACCAGGCCTACATCTTTTGTCCATCTCCTCTCCACGGTCACTGCTTATCACGCCCCAATGTTTGGACACTAGTGATAAGTAGACTCCACAGCTCGGTCCGTGGCTGCCGAAGAGAGATTACTCGACAATATCCGGGCATCTTGACGAGACCTTGGGAGAAAAGATAACACATGCAGTGTGGGAAGCAGAAGAAGAAACATGTACGGGGTGGGTGGGTGTGGGGATCTGGTGCGATAACGATGACAGATCAGCACACTGTGGGGTATTATGTCCACCCTCTTAAGTCTGTGGCTACCGTGGCAGAAGTCAGATTCCGTAAAATGGGAGCCAGTATTCAAAAGAAGGATTGAGCAATGAAAAGAAAGGCCTGCACACTTTACTGAAATGAAGGTTTAGCGCAGACTTTGCACTGAAGGAATGAACGTTTAGCGCAGACTTAGCACTACTGAAGTGAAAGTTTAGCGCAGATTATGCACTTAGTTAACTCTATATAAAAAGGTGGGCAGGGGAGTGTGAAATTCCTGCGTTATTTTGCTGACTGAAAGACATTTGTAGAATTTTTTCATTGCACCTGAGCATCCTTAATGGCAATGTGCTATATACAACTTACATGTCCCACGAGATATTTCCCAGGTATATATGAAACATGGGGGTTACCTGTGTTAGGTCATGCAAGTGTGTGTCAATAATGTCAAGTGCACGTGCCTTGTGTATCGTCAAGTCTATTTTAATACATAACTGAGAAAATGAAAGAACACAGTTGTCTGTATCCTTTGTTTGATGAATACTTTCGGTACATAATGAACAAGTGAAGACTAGGAGCAGCTACCAACGAGGTTTAGAGATTAAAAGAAAATCAATGATGTCCAAGCCACCATTCAGTCTCTACTAGTAGGCTATACAGGTACCAATAATTTACTATATGTTTACTTTTATTTGTCAGTAAAAAAAAACATTTTCGTTACTCTCTATATTATATGCAATCAAACCAAGCTTCTATAGTTGCCACCAAACTACATTTCGGGATAAAATGTGTTGTTCTTTTTTTTTTAACTTTTAGTGAAATATTTCAAATGGACTGTTTCATTTGAACACAAGATTTAAGTAAGTAAGCCGTCTTGTATCCATCTCATCTCAACCACCTGTAAAAGGTCAGGGCATGCTTCGAAGAAATAAATTAACAAGAGAACATTATAATCTAGAAGTACAGTACCACTTTCAGATCTTGCCATGTATAGGGCGTCTGTTTTTATGGTCGACGGTTAGCGAGGGTGTCATGTGGCCAGCACAACGCCAACCGTGTTTTTATGGTCGACGGTTAGCGAGGGTGTCATGTGGCCAGCACAACGCCAACCGTTTTAATTTCACCAACTAATGTCTGGTACCCAGTCTTCACCCAGGGTTCGAGTTCGGTTCGGAAGACAAGCGTCTAACCACTCAGCCACCGCGCCCTTTAAACAAGAGCAGACAACTCGTTGGTCTTTGGGGATGGAGGTGGGCCTCTAGTGTTCATTTTGAAACTTATTTACAAGGCAGTCTGTGTCTTCTTGTTTTCAATTACTGAGGTAGTTCGATCTTAACTTTTGGTTAGTGTTGGTCTATTCAGTGGTTCAAAAGCATATGGTTATATGTTATCGTATAAGATAAAAAGATAAAAGAGAAATGGTCTGTTAGTCTAACAGACTTGTTTTCTATTGTCACAAAAAAAAAGCCCATTATGTATTTAATTGAACAAATTAGTCCCAGGTAGAGCTGCGAGGTACGCATGAAAATATCAGCTAACCGTTATAATAATTGTATCGAAGCAATGATGTCTTCCTATTTTATAAAGTATACTAACGCACTTGACTGCTGTGATGTTCTGAGATGTGTTACACTGAGCGATGTGTTCGTCTTGTTATAACGTCTCAGATCTAGAACTAATGGATGTAGTGGCTCATTAGAACAAAGAATGAGTGAGTCAAAAGTCACGTGTGTTCCTGGCTGTAAACATCGTCAATTTAATTTGGGGGGGGGGGGGAGGGGGGGGGACAAGGAATAACTTCCCATCTCACTGTTGCAGCAACATGGTCAAGTTGAAGCCTAGGCCTTCTCAAGCTTTACCCCCATTACACGATTATGTCACAAAACTTGTTCGCCGTCTGCTATCTCTATGGGGTAGGAGGGATGCGGTCTAGCATTTGTTGAGTATCGAATTACAGTTGCGCGTGAGTGCCTGGTTATTCCCCGCCTTTCAGCACTCCCCCCTCTCTCTTTCTCTCTCTCTCTCTTTTATATATGTACAACACTTGGCATCTGCAAACTTGTTCGCATCATGGGCTGTGAAAAGGGGAGGGTCATAGGTCAAAGGTTACAATTGTAGACTGGCCATAGCACATTCAGCTCATCTCTGATAGTGTCTGTGGTCATTTGGCTTCTGTCCAGATATTCTTACTCAACAAGCCAGAATATTTAGTGACGTAGATGGTTGGAGGTTTAGTGGCCTGGAACTTTCCTCTCATTGTGACGCATCTCAGTGTGACCCACGTTCAAACACTTACACGAACATTGTTTGTTTCACTTTCTGTTTATTTCGATCAGTTTCATGTCATAGACATCCTGTTTTCTAAAAACAAAACAAAAAAAAAAACAAGAAATAAAATGCAAACTATGAAGGCGAAATGTCACTATTTCTAAAAGCAAAAGTTAGCTCATTTATTAATTTTACAGCTTCTGTGGTATTATTGTGGTATTGTGGTACTGTTTTGTGAACCCTAGCCTCGTTTATTTGGTGAAGTATAGCCTACTTTGTTTAGTGAAGTATAGCCTCTTTCGTTTTGTGAAGCATAGCCTCGTTATATATACATACAAATATATATATACACACACACACACTTTTATGTCTCCGGTGGACTATTTTTCTTCCTTTTGCTGGTTTACCAGTGGAATGAAACTATGTTGTCTGAAGATGTCAGTAATACTAAAAATAAAACATTCTCATAAAATATTATTCAAATAATGTAAAGCGAGGGATGAGAATAAGAAATTAAATATAAATACAAAACAAAACTACTACTGAACCATATCACTGACAAAACTCTGAGAACATATTCTGAAGCAATAGCTTTTAAAATCGTCCACTTTTCTCCCTTCAAAAATTTTGGAGAAGTTACTTTTTTTTTTTTTTTTCATCAGTTTATGGCACATAATTTTAAGAATGTATTTTTTCTTTCTGGTTTTGCTATGGGAGAAAACCTGGCTAGATGGAACTCGGTGCATGGCAGTTAGGAGCAATCTTCTGCTATTAAATATAATTACACTCGACTACTGCGGTCGTTCTACGTCCGTGCCGGTAATAGCCGCAGTCATTGTCATTGGCACAATTATTTTAATTTGGCCTTTTCACTGACATGCGGCCTAGCGGTCATGTTTTGCAGAGATGTCATATACCAGCAAACAATTTTTGTACTTGCTAAATCATCATAAATGTGTTTGCTAACTGGTATTTTGTTTTGAATTGACCAAAAAAAAAGCGACGAGTTAGCGTCATATACACAATTTCACATTAAAGGAAAACTTTGAATTGAAAGGAAAATGTGTGGGATAAAAGATTAAGTACCGGAAGCAGAATTCAGCTCTCCTCTTAAAGGGCATCATTGTCCCTTCTATCTGCCTGTAGCATCAATGGACTACAGTAAGCCTGTCAAATTGCTGTAAGTGGCCACGAAAATTAGATCGTAGGAGTTGGTTTCTGCTGGAAATGAGGTGTGGCTGATTAAACGATGCGACATTTACTCGACCACATAAGCCTGTCCTTTGATTTGTCAGCTAAGCATAGCATTCGAAAGTTAGTTGAACAAAGTCTTACTTTTAATGTTGTAGGGGTTCAAGTGTGTGCAATATGTTATTAATGCGTTTCTTTCTGTTGAGCCAAAAAATATATATGTCGAGTTTGCAAAACTTCGAAAAATTAGTCAAGAGATTTAACTGCAGTTGCAAGATTGATATACTAATGACAAACTTTGTCAAATCAGTTGATTGCATCATCAATGAAGCACAAGCACGTGTTTCTTACCTTTTTTTTTTTTTTTTGTTGTTGTTGTGTTGGACATGAAAATATGCACGTTTGAGAAAACCAGTTGAGCTTTTGGACTTAATTGTGAAGGAGGCGTAGAAAAACCAGCCTTTTTTTTTTTTTTTTTTTGACTCGCTTTTCTTCCAGATCTGAAGCCAAGGCCTTTTCGCTGTCCATAGCTGTCTTTGTTGTCCTCTCTCACTAAAAAGTGCTGTCAAGGCCTAAGTTTACATCGATAAATAAGAAGATTAATGCACATGAAACAGAATTCAGCTATCGTCCGAAAGGCCATCATTTTCCCTTCTATCTACTTGAAGCATCAATGGACTACAATAAGCCATACATAGAGAAATATGTTGTTAGAAGTCTACCTGTAGGAAAATTATTATTAAACATTTATGGGTTTAATTTTTATAGTATTTCGATTTCTTTCTAGTGTCAGAAATTATGTTATACTTAGAAAAAGTTACTGTAACTTGTGCATAATTCTTGCTTAAAAGGTAGAAATGTTAAGCAAATTTCATCTGTATTTTCTTTTGTTAATTTACACACTTAAGTCTGGTACAGCAATCCAATGGATATAAAGATATTACCAGGCTTTAGGTTATTACTAGTAGGACAGAGCCTCCCTAAAATTCAAATAATGCTTCTGTTCCACAACAAACTACAAATAGTCATTCCTATCAAGTTTACGTAAGTCATTGACGACTAGGCTGCTGTCACCGTTGAACATTGTTTGGCTGGCTATTTTCTATCTTAGTTGACACTTGGAATAAGTATGGCATGTTATAATAAACGAAATATTAGACGGCCATTAACTGGCGTCCCTTTACATTTTGACGCCAGATGGCGCATGGCTTATTAATGATGTGTTACGTCCCTTTCTCTCTCACGCGCGTTTGCATTCACTCGCTATGCGTCTGCTCGCCTTTGTGTGGCCTAATAGATCTAGTAGGAATTGTCACAAGCCCAGGCGTCCTGTTGTTTGTTTTCGGTGATTTGATATCCCATTATTTTATGTCTGTACTTTTCAACCCATTTTTTTTTGGGGGGGGGGGGCAACAAAAGTACTACGTAAGCCTATATGGTAGCTATATACTGGAAGATTCAGGCTGCCCTAATCATGAAAAGGAACCCCTTTGTGTTTAGGTTATAGGCCTACATAATGCCATAAGGTGTATGGATACAATTTCATCTTGCTTTTTTTTTTTTCAGATTATTATTTTGTTTTATTGTTTCTTATATTTTAAGTTACGATTCAGTGTATTATTGCTATTGCAAAGACAACAATCTAATTATACGGGACCAAAATCTTTCATAGTACACTTGCATTGATAAAAAAGGGGGTTGTCTGATCTGTAATCCACTTCGGGAAGTTTCTTGTACAGCAATAAAGTCTTTAAATCCAGACGGGTTTAGTTTGACTGGCATTTACCTAGTGTATGGATTAACTCCTTTCCGTGGGAATAGTGTCATAACCTTACCGTTGTATTATATTCTAGACATATCTTTCCTTGTTCAGACAAGTCAAGGGCCCAGCATTACATGTCTTCCTGTTAGAATTTATAGCGTGTTCTCAGAGTTTTCCCGCCCTCACTTATTGCGTTCTAAAATGACTTCTAATTAAAGTAGAAGATAATAAATGGTTTCTTGTGGGCTTTGAAGTTTCATAGACAAGAGAATAGTTCTAGCATGTTTAAAAGATTATTTTTGTGTTAGTTTCTGTACGAGTCATGAGGTGCAATGAGGAAAAACGCAATGAAGGTGCAAGTAGCACTAGCCTATAAATCTGTCAGTGATTGTGTTGTTAATAATGGTGTAGACTAGTTAGTTTGGGGGAAAAAAAAAGGGGGGGGAGAGCTTGCGTTTCCTAATGGATAGGTTCCTGGCACTTGACTAGGGCGAGGGGGTTGATCTAATATAGAGATGAAGTAAGTCAAACAATTTCCATACATCCCAACCTTTACGCATACTGTGAGCATTTCATTGAATTTTTTTTTTCAAAACTAGTTTGTACCTCCTGTCAAATGTTTTGTGTGAATGTTGACTATACTACATTAAGTCACCACTCTAAGTCATCACACTAATTCATCACACTAAGTCACCACTTAAGGACACTCTGATGTCTTCTCCTGGTGGGCACATTGAATGTACTCTATACGTCACCACTCCAACAACACTCTGATATCTTACGCAGGTGAAGTTATTGAATGTACAGCATGCCGTCTCACACCAACCAGTCTTTTAATGTTGTTTCTTTTGTTTTTTGTTTTGATCTTTTTCTTGCATGTAGATAGACTTACCTCACTAAAGATCTACTTACCTCACTAGTAGATCTACTTACCTCACTAGTAGATCTACTTACCTCACTAGTACCCCACTTACCCAATTCATTAATTCCTTTTTTTTTAAATGTCTGTTAAGGCTTCATCTATTAATTTCTGCCCAACATAATAATCTTGAAACTTATACAAGTAATAAACTGAATTTGTAAAGACCAGAGATTGACTAATAGAATTTAAACCCTACAATTAATCATGTTTTATCTATTCTACTTTAAAAAACAACAACTAAACTTAACGTTTGTGCTAGTAAAAAACACATTTCTTTTGTCCAGATATTTGACCTCAATGTTTACAAAGTTTTGTGCTTGCAATTGTGTTCTCTTCAAACCACTGTCAACTTCATTGCCTTAAATGTTATTGATGGTGCTTCAACATTGAAATGTTTTGTGTCATAGTGCAATGTGTTGAGAAATAATTGTATGTGATAATACCAATTAACCTGCCGATGTCTAGATAAACAATGTAATAAATCTTTTTTTGCAGGAAAATAAGCATTTGCATGACTCCAATGAAGAACTAAATGCCCAACTGTTGAACCAGTGTATTGGGGAAGGCAAATCTCTGCTGCACAACACACAAGGGCAGTCACTGGCACAGGAGTTGGAGCACCTGACTAAAGAAGAGGTTAGTGGTTAAATTATATTTGTTTTTTAACTTTTTCAACAAGTCTTGCAAATCTAATTTAACAAATCTTGTTGCCATGCCAACTTCTTGATAAACACAATTGAATTTCCTTATTTCTTATTGCATAAAAGTGACTTCGAGTCTTTACACCGTGGTGACATTTACATAAATAATTTCTGTCTCTTCTAATTCTAGATAAACAGCTACATTGATCAGTATTTAAGTATATAAATAGTGTGTCAGCTGTCATACTTTACTTTCTAGTATTCCCATATTTTATAGTAGATGCATTGTACGAAATCCTTATATCTATCAACTGCTACTTGTATGTCTTATAGTATAATTTTACATTGTTGAACAGTTTCATTTTTAAGCTTCTAGAAATCCTACATTCTAGGTTTTTATCTCTAGAATACCAATTTTTTTAATTTTTTTAGACACAGACATATTTCTTTTAATAAAACAAAATGCAAGGAAATTTTTAGTTTCACAATAGAATATGCATCCTGTGGTTTGGGACCCCCCAACTCAAGAAAACATTAAGAAACTGGAACAGACACAAAATAGAGCAGTGAGATTCATAACAAATGAATATTCACACTTGACTAGAGTAACACCTTTAGTTAAATCACTAAATTTAGAAAGCCTTCAGGATAGAAGACTTAAAAGTAAAGTAGCAATTATACATAAAACACTGAACCATAATCTTCAAATACAAAAACAAAATTTAATAAAATACTCAGAAAGACACAAAAATAAAGGAACATTCCTCATCCCATAAGCTAGGACAAATTTGTACAAATACTCCTTCTTCCCTAGTGCTATTAGAGCATGGAATGGGTTCCCTGAGCTAGCCAGGAAAACCAGTGACTGGGCAGAATTTAAGTCATTGGTTAATATGCATGACTGAATGCATGACGTGTAGGATGTAATCATCTTCTTTTTTGAAGTAACGTCTGTATTATATAAGATAAGATAAGACAATTACAAGTAAATAGATGAATGAATCTGTAAAACATAAAGTAGCAATAATATATTAAACAATAAACATAACTTACAAATACAAAAACACAACCTAATAAAATAGTCACAAAAACACAAAGATAAAGGACCTTATCTTATTACATATGCTAAGACAATTTCATACTAGTGCTCCTTCCTAATGCCATTGGAGCATGGAACTGATTACGTGGAAAACAAATGTCTTAGCCGAGTTTAAATCTTAACATGCATGATTATATTAACCCATGAATATGTGCAGGATGTAATTATCTTCTCTTTTGAAGAACATCTGTAATTTAATCTGTTTACAGCTTAGATCTACTGTTTAATCTATAATTTTCATTTTGTTCTTTATTTCCTAATTTACTTTCTCAATTTTCCATAAGCTTTTGGCTCAGCTCAAGTTGGAGAGAGATGTGAACTTTCGTCTCAAGCAGTATGTGGATCACATCATTATGACCATCCTGGAGAAGAATCCATCTCTGCTAGACATCACTCACAGATAGACAGCTCAGTGGTGGGTTAGATTGGTCTATGGAGGACTATAGAGTTTACACTCAGCCCTCTCTAGCTTCAGTTATTTATTGAAGAGTTTCAACCTTTACACTTTCACTTTCGCAATAAAGAGGAAACCAACAGAGGATAGATCAGCCAAATAAGAGTTCATTTATGAAATTCATAATTAGCTGAGATGTTTGATATTAGATGTGCTTTTTGTAAAGGGGCAAGCTTGTCATTACAAGTGCATTGTTCTTTCTTTTAATGTGCATAACTAATTATGCAACACCCTTGTATATTTGTAACCGTTGTTTTATTATAGTCATGTCATTTTATTGCATATTTATGTTTTGATTAGAAAGCATGTGAGATAGGTTAATTAATTGGATACAATTTCATGAAGGACCTTTTAACTAGCTGGCAAAGCATTAAAACTTTCAGGCAGTTATGGGACTTGACTGACCTGTTTTGTTATAACATTGCTGTCTGTTGTTGACTCAATCCTGTCACTCTCTGCATTCCATTTATTTAAGTGCTGATTCCTTGGAGTCTGCTCAGCCTTATTTGTGTACTTACATGCCACCAAGATACAAGCTCATATGTAAACACTACATTGAAAGTTAACTGGCCTGAGGTGAATGCAGTAACCAGTTAAAATGTTCTAATTCTTAAAGAGATGGTCTATATATTTTTTCCCTTATGTAAATAGCACAGCAATGAAGATACTGTAAATAAATATTTTACATGGTATTTTTATACATTATAAATACTTCTGTTTTCTGTTGACTTGAAATTGAAGATTGAAAATAATTGTCACAAATTTATTAAAAACAAAGCTTTCTGTTTTTGTTTCCTGCATATTTTTTTTATTCATCTTTAATGCAAGTTAATGTTTTAAAAGTTTCGTAGCATTTTGTAAGCCACACATAACTGCTTATAGTCAACTACTATTTACTTATCATTATAAAGTAGAATTTCATCCTGGAGAACAGCTGTGATAACTAAAAGGATACGTTTGTTTTAAAGCTCCATCATATTTTTATCAGGTAATATTTTTTTAGCATGTATAATATATATTGTCTTATAAAAGTTGTGAAAATTTTCAGAGAAGGATTTTAATTACTTTTTCAAGTATTTTTATTTTTTCGATTTTTATGACAAAGAAAAATAATATTACCCTGAAATAAAGTAGATCAGTGGGGCTCAAACTCCTTGCGCCTGAGGGTCATCTTTGACATGTGTGTCATGGGTCCCATCACAGCAAACAAATTATTGAATTTAATTGAACCTATCTTCTACGGCTTAGAAACTATGGCACTCTGGGCAGAAGTTTTGAGTGATTGGATCAGCTTCAGATCAGGTGCTAGATATGGCCCGCAGGACCCAGTTTTGGGCATCACTGAAGTAGACTACTTTGTAAATATTGTTGTTGTTTTTTTGAGTCAATGTTTGTCATAAATATATGTGTAGATCCTCAGTACTAAATGTGATTAAGAGGACTATGTCTCTATACTGAAAAGATGGAATTTATTTTTAATGGGATTTTTATCATTGGCAACTCAAGTGGAGGGGGGAAAAGTGCAGAGTAATCAATTGATGGCATTGAGTCTGAAGATTAAGAATGAGTGCAGTGTTTCCCATGGCTACACAAACACAGTTGTGACCTGCATCCAGGTAGAATAATATTTGAACAGAATAAAAAAAATGCCAAAAATTATTTAATATTTAAACAAAAACATTTGGCACTACATCACCTACCCTTAACTAAGCAATAGATCTGGGACTTGAAAATGTAACGAATCCTGTGGGTGACACAAAGTTCTAAAATAAATTAATTAATAATTAAAAGTTCAACTGTAATTTTGTATAGAGTCACTAGATCTTATTCTTGTTAAAGCCAAGCACAAATTATATGTATCCATGTAGTCCATCAAAGAAGATTTTGTAAAAATGTAGAAAAATTGAGTTAAGGCTAGTTTTGAGTTGTGGTTCAGTACCCTTTTATTTTTTCTATTTGTAATATTCCTGTGTTTTTCAAAGCTATTTAGATCCTTTTTTTTTTTTTCGATTTCCCTAGTTACCTAACCTACACATTGTTTCTCAAAATGAATTAATGATTCATTCCTAATTTTCCTTTGTTCATAGACAATAACATAGAATGTGCAGTTAATATTTTTTTTTAGACATAAGGAACTAATGGGATATTTTTTAAAACGCTAATATTTTGTTTATTTCAAGTTTCATTGAGTAATACCCTTGTTGTTTGAAGCTATATTGACATTATAAGGTTGTGATAACCTCAAGATCACATCTTGCTCAGAGAATATGTGAATTGTGAATTTGTCATTCGAAAAGAACAAATGTAAATATTAACAATAGAATGACATAAGGAAAAAAAAAAGATTTTGTACATTTACACTTTTTGTTTCAATGAAGGTTTTTTTTAGAAATGTGTCAGCAAGTTTGTCATATTTAGATTTTGAATTGTTACTTTTTTTTTTAACTATGAAGTAATAAATGAGAATTGTTTCAAGAACTCTACAGATTGGGATGTTTACTTTCAAGCTGAATAATTGAAATATCAAATACTGATGAAATGATTTTTTTTTAATGTTGAACTAAAAGTTGTAAGATAAGACAAAGGAAGGAATTATTTGGAAAGTTTGTTGTTTTTTTTTAATTGCAACCTTTTTGTGTTTTTGGATGTCCACTAATGACTTTGTGAGTTTTACAAGGCCCCGTGGTGGAGTTATTGATGTCCATTTCTGAGTTTAACAAGACCCAGTGGGTGGAGTTGTCTTTTAATAACTTTCTAATTTTAGCAAGGTCAAGTTGGTAACATTCTATGTCCATTAGCAACCTTCTGAGTGCCATTGGGTAGTGTTAAAGTCCCCATGTGGCTTTCTAAATTTAACACTGAGTTTGTATAGAATTCAATTAAACAAAAACCTCATTGAAACATTTACCCTCTAGTGTAACAAATACCTATTTTTTTAATGAACATTTCAGTCAAAAGATATTTTGAGTTATTAACAAAATAAATAATTAGCTGTTGCTTTGAGAGAGCAAACATAGAAAAAAAAGCTGTTATCATCACCATTGCTTTAGCCTATCATGAGACTAACAATGTAGGTATTGTATTCTTACTTAACAGTGGACTTTATTCACTTATAGTTTCCTGTACATTTCTCAACATCTCTGTGGACTTAGTTCTTTAGTTGCTGGACTTTCCCTTTATTTCCCCCCCCCCCCCTTTTTCAAACCACTTCTACTTTAAGCTTTTATTTTTTATTTGTTTGCTGAATGACTTTTTCATACATACAGTTTAAAAATATTCTGTATTTTTTTTTTATCATGTGTATGAATTCTTGTTAAAAGATTCTAAGAATGAACTATTTTACAAATTGATTTGGCTTCAAGTAAACCTGATTATTTTAGAGCATCATACCATACGTTATGTTATTTGAAGATCACTCCACTAATGAGGTCTTGTTTGTTTGTTTTAAAATTGGTGGTTGTGTGTGTGTGTTCATCAGGAATGTACAAACCTGTTATTATTTATTTCATGTCTCTGGTCAATAAATGAATCACCCTAACAACATTGAATTACACTTGTGTCATTTATTAGCAGTCTTTTTGTTGTTGCCTCTATGGATGGTTAATGGTACATGTAAAGACTCCAGAGAGAAACCTGTTGGTGGATTTTTTAAATTTCTTGTAGAATTTCCTCATCATTACTTTAACCAAATGCCAAATAGAATACAAATGCACAAAACAGCACACACACACACACACAATATACATACATACCCATTTTTGTTCTAAGAGCCTTAAGTTGAACTGAACCAATTCACCCAGTTTGTAAGTGTGTGTGTGTGTTTACAGTATACTTGGTGTTTTCAAGGTGGCCACACTTTGTCATCAGTGTATCTATAATAAAGAAATGCCCTTGTACCTTAGCGAACTGATCACTCCATATGTCCCTCAGAGAGCCCTGCACTCAATGGTCTCAACGCTTCTAGTGGTGCTACATTTCTCCTTTAATAGCTACGGTCTGGAACTCACTCCCCACTACATTCAAGAAGAACATTAAGACCTATCTGTTCAAAACTTATATAGATTAGTTTGTCATTTTAGCTGTCGTGATTATGTTTGTAATGTTATCCTACATTTTGTTTGTTAACAGCGCTCCATAAATTAAATTATTAAATTTTCATTATTACTATTTCATGATATTTGAATTAAATATAGCCTACAGTCTAGACAGTCTAGTATTCAATTATTATATTTTTTTTTGTTAACAATAATTTAAAAACTTCTATATAAAGGTAGCTTTCTTGGTTGAGATGGTGAGGCTGGCAAAACCAAAACATGCAAACAAAAAACGTTGAGCCAGTGATTTGAAAATTATCAATTACTATGGTGACCTGTTCTATATATAATTAAAATAATTACCACTTTTCGTCAAATTGTCAACATCATATAGGTCAGTGGTTCTTTGCATAAAAAGAGTGAACTATATAAAATAAATATTGAAACATATTATTCTATTATCATAAAAACTTGCTAGAATGTGTTAAAGGGTGGGTTATTTCCAATGATGATTTATATACTGAATGTACTTAGAAGTGTAGACCCCCCCCCCCCAAAAAAAAAAAAAAAAAAATTTATTGTTGAATGGTATTGTAGGAACAGCTAAAGTGTGCAAGAACTTCCGCTGAACTTTGACCTTCCACTCACGAGCTTGAGACGATTCTTGACGAAGTCATCAAAACTAATTGTGCAACCTAGTGACCACTTCCTGGACTAGCCCGCCCCAAAATTGTGTCGCCTGTGTTCATTTAGGTCTAATAGCGAGGCGGGTCCGCTGTGAAGGGATGTCCGCTCAAAGAGATGATTGCGCTTTTCTCAGGAAACTTTTTTTTTTGTAATGGTGGATTGAAGGGGAAAAACAAAAACTAAGCCAAATCTTGATGTTATTTAATTTGTTTTATCAGAAATTTGTGCTGATAAGAAAAAAAGTTGTTTCCCTTTCAGACCTTGTAGTCTATAGGACAGATGATGTAAAGATGTAAAAATGATGTATGGTTTCTGTTGCCTACGGTTAACAAGGGTGTTATGTGGCCAGCACAACGACAAACCGCCTTTACTTTTTTTTCTCAACTAATGTCAGGCAATTAGAGCATGGTGGATTCAAAGATCCCGAAATTAAAAATACCAGTCTTTACCAGGACTCGAACCCGGGATGCCCAGTTCGGAAGCCAAGCACTTTATCTCCCAGCCACCGCGCCTTCTGTGCTAATAAAGATTCAGTTTCTTTTTATGCGCCTGGTTAATGTCACTACATGGTATTGTGTAATGCCTGCCCGGTGACGCTGGTCAATTTAAAGTGACCATAACCATATGCCCGAAATTTACTTATGGTGAAAGCAGTTAAACAGTACCGAAGCCTCGTGGGGAAAGAAAAACTGTTCCCACTTAATGTGTCCGTCATTACTAATATGTGTTTTCACGTGTACGTAGATAAAATGCTTTGGTGTCGAGCTTTTATTATTCTTGGTGCCCTGCGAGTTCATTCCGACATGTGTATATCCGGCATTTTTTCAAACATAAACTTTGAGAACTACATTAACTTGTGATAAATGTAGGTTATGGATCAGCAAGTGTAATTATTGTAATTATAAATAGTATAGATCTACTTATTTGTGGGGGCGGGGAAATGTTGGACTTGATAACTAGAGACTTTCACGTTTGTAGCTCTTCGGGTTGACATGAATAGAAGTAGTCGAACGCGTTCGAAAAAAAAAAGGTTCTTAGAACCCCGAAGTTCTATAGACCTACCCAGCCTCTTTAGAATGTGCAGGGTTTATTAAAATTCCTTTTGTGTCCTTCTTTCCTTCAATACATCGACCTAGTTTCAATGACTTTAACAGTCAAATGCATCATACATGGCAGCGTTTGTCAAAATTTAACTCTTGATGCCCCTCACTCCCAGCTATGGGTCGAGATCCTGGCCATAGTTTGTCTGCGTTCTGATCTTTAGCTAAGAAGTCATTTTCCTAGAGCAGTGCTTCCCAAACTGTTTTCCGTGGAACCCTTGTGTTCCACGAGGCCTGAAAGGTGTTCCACTAACTACTGGAATAATTAACTTGTAGGCCACCATGTAAATTAATCGCTCTAAAAAATATAATTAAAGTGTTCCGTTAAATACTCAGAATGTGAGAAGTATTCCGTTAAGCAAAAAGTTTAGGTAACAATGTCCTAGAAAGAAAAGCGCAGGTCATCAGTACGTTTGGAAGGCACCGTGAAGACATTTGACCTCTCTGACGTAAAAGAGTGATATAAACTGAATGGTGAAGGGGCGTATGGAAATGTCTTCTAGAAAAGAAATGTTGAATCGATCTTATTGCCGACACATTTAGCGACAACAAAATCGGGAAAAACCAATAATTAGGAGATCAAACTACGACACTTGATATTACAATGAACTTTTTTAAACATCTTTTAATAATGTTTATACTAAAAAAAAAAATAGATTTATAATAACATTGCAAGCACAACAGATTTTTTTTTTATCTATAATTTTTTTTTAAAAGTCTTCTCTCCCAGGCCAGCACATCAATCCTCCTCCCCACACCCCTTTTTTATACACACACACACCACGCCCACACACACACTTTGAGAAGCGCTGATGTGAAAACCCTAAGAGAAGTTGAAAATCAAGCAGACTCAGGCACGATTTATTTGTGTACCGTTTTCTGTTTTGTTTTCTTTTTTCTAGAAAATTAAACTGCACAGCCATCTTTCGTTTTTATTTCTGCCCGTGTTTAATGTTTATCTGTGCCTGTAAAAAGAGTCTAGCTAAGTTTAATTCTCACAAGATAAACCCAGATCTAGATCTACCTTGTTTGTGCTGCCATGTTGTTAAGATTTTATCGGTAAATTAACAGCAAACAATTAAGTCCAGGAGTTTTTCAATGTGTCATAATGTTTTGTGAGTCTGTGCGCTGGTGGGTGGGGAGATGAATGTAAATGCGTTGATTATTTTCTTTCTGTTTCCTTGTGTGTTTATGTTACTGCACAATTAGATCGATATATTATATTGGTTATAGGCCTACAGATTACACTTAATTAATCATCGATAACGTATCAGATAATTATGCTATCAAATACTTAAATTGTAAACAAAATGCATGTATTAGTTTTCTACTAAGTAACACAACTAATTTTAAACATCTAATTTATTTCTGTACATATAAATCTTTATTCCACAAGAACGCCAGTGTCCGTTATTAAAGATAAATCTTATTTATATTGCCCGGTTACATAGACAATAACTTGAGGGCCTGTGTCACAGATTACATTATAGAATTGTTTGTACATTTCACTTTTGAAAGTAATATAAGCCCTCGACATGAGTCTCGGGATTTAATCCTCAAATTTAGACACTTGACGTTCAAGTCAGGATTTACCCAAGGGACGTAATTAGTATGGTTGAAATCTATTGGTTGATTTGAATTTAAACAAAGACATTTTTGAAAAGGGTTAGCGCCAGAGAATTGGCGGTAGTAAGAAGGAAAAGTCAGTCGATAAAATAAGGTCCTTGTAGTCAGTCACGTTTCTAGGAGCTCTGTTTGAAAAGCCTTTGTAATTTGTAATATGCTCATTGATTTGTAATTTGTACATAAACTGTACTTACGTTGTAGTTCAAATAAAGTTCCAGAGTTTTGTTTTATCAAAGAATCGTCAATTGTGATTCTAGATCGTCATTTTTGTTAACTATTGAATTCAAGTAAAATCCCCGGCATAACAACACATCGTAACATCGTGCATGTTGTTACATCTGGCACAAGTGTTGTTACATTGGCACTCTCCGACAAACAAAAGTTCATGGACAACTTTTAACGAAATTTATTCAAGATCTAGGACCAATTTCTAAAACTCTTCAAAGGAACTTCATTCTTATTTAACGGAGGACAGAATTTCTGTGTTTAACAGGTCAGTTGGTTATCGATAAATCATTTAGATCTATAAAGATTTTCGTTAGAGTTACGTCTAACTCACGAAATCTATTATTATATGTAATTGGCAAAAGGAGTAAGACCAATATACATAATAACTGGCAATATAAAAGACCAGTAAAGCAAATAACTGGCAATAAAAAAGACCAGTAAAGCAAATAACTGGCAATATAAAAGACCAGTAAAGCAAATAACTGGCATTATAAAGAAGACCAGTAAAGCAAATAACTGGCATTATAAAGAAGACCAGTAAATAATCATTTGTGCAGCACAAAGTAAACAGAAGACCAGATTTAACCAACTGTTAAACCAGTAAAAAGTACATCGGCTCAATAGATCTATATATTCAATCATACGACTCCAGTAACTACAAGTCTACTGTCAAGAATTTATTAGCAAATTGAGGCTTCAAGAACTTTGTCACTAGATCTATATTATTATTATTATATCTGAGATAAAGCCAAAATCCAGATATCGAACATTTTGCTCCAATACAAGAAACTAACAAAGAAATTAAATATGGCCTCCAGTTCCAGAACACAACGACTCTTCGAATTGATAGAATTAGCCAAAGAAAAGCAAATGCCAAAGCCAGACCAGTGGGCAGAGAGACAGGAAGAAAAAGAATATCAAACAAAGATACGTCAAAAAGAAGCAGAAAAACAAAGAGAATATCAAGCAAAAGAACATTGTAACATGACTTTAACAACAGACATAATAGGTGAAGCCATAGCTTTAGCAGAAAAACTCAACATTCCTTCACATGAACGAGAAAGATGGTTTGATAATAAATTAGCTGAGTTCGACAGAGAAAACGACAGAAAACGGCAAGAAGAACTAAAACGAGAATTATTAGAATTGAAAAATACCGAATTCAAAGCTGAACAAAAGAATGATGCAACATTAACAAGAATATACCAGAAAGCTCAATTAAGAAAGCGTACAGCATATCTCGAAGATGGATTTCTCAAGAAGATTATTTTCCGCAAGTACAATGTAATTGAACAAATATATGTACCACAGAAGTACAGAAAACAAATAATCAAAGCCAAGCATGAGTTTTATGACACCATACATATGAGTGTAACAAGTACTAAGAAGAGAATTGCCAAAGAATATTATTGGCCTAGCTTGACCAAAGATGTCAAGAAATACATTAATAATTGTTCACATTGTCAATATGATTATTGTGAGAAGAAACAAACTCAAAAGAAAAGCAACATAACTAAAACAAAGAACAAAGAAGACTACAAAGTCAGAATTGACAACAATGAATCTATGAATCATGACTCAAGCAAATCTACAGGGACATCACTGCCTACTACATGTCCACCCCTACCTGTTACTACATGTCCATCCCTACCTGCTACTAGTTCTACATGTCCATCCCTACCAAGTACTTTCCCATCCCTAACCACTGATGATGACTTCATACATCAAGACTTGAATAAGACTGCATCAAATACTATGATATGCATTGAACATTTCTGCTACAATCAAGACAAGTCTCATGAACCAGAAGCAGATACTTATATTCAATCAACTTTGGCTATACCAGACAAAAGTGAAACTATTCAATCTGACTCTACAACTCATACAAGTATTCCTCATTTGAAAGAATGTGAGTCAACTCAAGAAGCCGTTACAACCATGAACATTGAAAGTCAAAGAATATTACATGAACACATGAAATCAAGATATTTTGCTCAAGGAGATCAAATCAATTTACTGTTACCAGATTGGAGTAACAAGCTATTCTACAAATGGCAAGGTCCATTTACCATCACCAGAAAGATTTCCAACCTGCTTTATGAAATCAATGTCAACAAGTTTACCAGAGTATTTCATGTTCATATGTTTGAACATTACCATGAAATAGATAATGAAGACATCAAAGCAGAAGTTGAACATTTTACAAGCTTAGCAACTATTCCTGAGATAGATGTTTCATTACCAACATCAAATAACATTGACATTCCCAAGGTCATCACTCTGGATGACATAGCAGCATCAAATCAAATTGACATTCCAAAGGTCATCACTCTGGATGACATAACACAACAAACAGTGAAAGACACTAAAGTGTTTACAGACCATGCAAATTTCTTTACCAGTGTTTCTGAGACATTTCCAGTACTGCAATTTGAAAGAAACTCAGAAAGCAATAACATTGACAACACCAAGTTTCATCCTCCGTCCACTCAAAGGACAACTTTTCTTCAGAAAGGAACAAATGAACTTCTTCAACATAGCTGTATTGACCGATTGAACTCAGACATGTTCAGTCATTGCTCTATTGAACATTCTAATGCAAAGCATCCTGCTACCATTGTTCTACAACGTCAAAGTTCATCAACCAGAAAATTGAGTTTTGGTTTCGGACAGTTCTTATTTTCACCAAACTCAAACGCGGTTCAATCAGACATTATCTGTGAGATCATTATGACATGGAAACAACAGCTTCATAAACTGAAAGACCTTTTCTTCAAATTTAGAAAACGCACATACACATCCATGTCGGCAATTCAGAAGGGTTCCGAACTTAACATTTCTACTTTACATATGTACTATAGCATATGTAGTGTCACTTGATCCATTATCATTCATACTCGTCAAGGAAGAACAGTATTCAGTTGTACTTAATCAATTAATTTGTCTACTCATTTTTTCCACAGGAGTTCTATATCAGATGTTGTATTTATTTCAGCACCAAGCAACCCACTGAGGAAAGTCACTCATTCAAGATACTTTGTTTATTATGTTTCAGCATCTTTGCATATGACATGCATCAGACATTGTAATTTTTAAATCATGTGCATTTCATTTCAGGTATTTTATTTCAGGTCGAATATTATTGCATATATCCTATTATAATAGTACAGATACATGACAGACAATTGGAATTTTCACACATGTTGAGATTTATATCACATTGAGTATTATTATTCAGAAGATTGATCACATTGAGTATTATTTTCTCAGAAAATTGTCATGTACTATCACAATTATTTTTTCTATGTCAATTTTTCATATGCAATATATTTTTCCATGTGCACATTTTCACATTAGTACTAACCAAATGAGTTATATTGTCATATTTTAATTTCATCATGAAGCTTCATAACTTATTCAATTCAAGATTTCATTTATTCAAGTATTATGCTTTGTACAACTTTTGATATTGTTCATGACAAGCATTGTCTCATTTTCATAACCACTTGAATAGTGAGACAGGTATTCAAAATCATCAATAAGTTTATTCACTGCATTACATTTTTCTATTATTGTTGACTTTATTTTGTCATATGTTACCTCAACCATTTTTCTATAATTTCATGTATGGTATTTTGTGTACATTTAAATATTTTAATACATATGAGCATTTCTATTACCATACAAATGCTAAATGGAGAGGGGGGTAATATGTCACAGATTACATTATAGAATTGTTTGTACATTTCACTTTTGAAAGTAATATAAGCCCTCGACATGAGTCTCGGGATTTAATCCTCAAATTTAGACACTTGACGTTCAAGTCAGGATTTACCCAAGGGACGTAATTAGTATGGTTGAAATCTATTGGTTGATTTGAATTTAAACAAAGACATTTTTGAAAAGGGTTAGCGCCAGAGAATTGGCGGTAGTAAGAAGGAAAAGTCAGTCGATAAAATAAGGTCCTTGTAGTCAGTCACGTTTCTAGGAGCTCTGTTTGAAAAGCCTTTGTAATTTGTAATATGCTCATTGATTTGTAATTTGTACATAAACTGTACTTACGTTGTAGTTCAAATAAAGTTCCAGAGTTTTGTTTTATCAAAGAATCGTCAATTGTGATTCTAGATCGTCATTTTTGTTAACTATTGAATTCAAGTAAAATCCCCGGCATAACAACACATCGTAACATCGTGCATGTTGTTACATCTGGCACAAGTGTTGTTACAGCCTGTACTTTCTGACACCGAGTTGATCATAATACACACTGGTATAAAACAATTGTCTGCTTGGTCACAATCCTACAAATAAACATAATAGGCCTAGCCACTTGATTAAAGCAAGTTCATGTCAATGGGAGGAGGGGGGTTAAGGAGCACTTCTGCTCCCATGGCCTCCCCTTGCACGTGTCACCTGTGAGTAAGCTACTTATGACATGTGATATCTACTCACGACTTCAGCTATCACTTTTCATTTCTGATACTGAATGCATGCATTGTTCATTATATACAAAGAGCCTGCATTGTTCATTATATGCTTTAATGCATTGTTTGTTCAATACTAACCACATGAAGAGCCGCCTTTTGTTATTCTCTGACTCGACACATTTTAACCAATCAGAAATCTTGCATCACTAAAAAAAATGTAGGCCCCTATTTCCCAGACACAATATCTCAAAGACTAGATCTAGACACGATGGTGGAATAGCGCCTTGTTGACTAGATCTAAACTCGATTTCAGCTGCTCCTGTCTGGTGCACAAGACCGACTCCGCACCTTAATAATTTTGGCGAGTTAGTTGATACATATGTGTCCCATTAACACTTCAACCAGAATCTAGTCGAGATCTCTTTGGTTGTTTCAAATCTTTTTTTTTTTCGGTTGGGGTTGTTTGTTTTGTTGTTTTTTTTTTTGGGGAGGGGGGGGGGGGGAGGGGAAGAGAGAAAAATCCTAATTTGCGTTATCAATTCTTGATCCCCGTTTAGAAGGAGTGTTATTAACTTAGGAGTCTTGTCTTTACATGTCTAGGAATCGTAGCGATTTGTTACATAAGAACAGCAAAACACAATGTTATTTGTCATATGTTTATATTTTATAGGGGCGAAGGCGAGTAACTGGCGCCTCAACCAGTAGGTTTCGGGCAGGAGGGCTTTGTTAGACCTGGCTAACTACCCACCTAGTAGAAGAAAAACTCTGAATTCAAACATCTTCTGCCTTGCAGCTATATTCAAACATGGAAAGGCTTCGGGAGTCAACTCTGAGGAAAAATCAGGAGCCGGCGATCCATAGGCAGCTTTCAGCACACAGTGCTACACCCTGGCAGAGCCTGCGACGCAGTTGACCCAAACCTTTCCTTTGGATACATCGGCTGCGTGAAGAAGGGGGGAAGACTGATGTTGGGGCGAAATCTTTCCGACCACTGCTAATTCCCAGGTATTCATCTTATTTGTATTAGATGGTCCATAGTTGCTTTTCGACTGAAGGAGGCCATATATTTTCTAGGAAGCTAGCTTTAAATGACGGTCAGTGATGGGCCCGAGATGTGGCTGACGTACTGTGAGTATTGCATTGCGTTGGAGTGTGGCCTATGGCATGACAAAGGATACACATGACTTTTAAACATTTATTATATGACCCAAAAAAACTTGATTTATTTTACGTTGAAATTTGATAAAAATAAAGAAGTAATTAAACTTTAGAGCACTCTGAAAATATACATTACCAAATATTCAATCACCAGCTCTAACAGTTTGAAATTCATGGAAGACTGGATACAAAGACGTACCTATGACCTACATATGTTGCCACAAAGAAGGCATTTGAAACCGATATCTAGTTTCAGTTAATGTAAGTTACATTTTCGTTGTTCGATTCATTCTTCAACGGCAGCCTTCCGTGAGTCTCAAAAGGCATGTGCAACGATCTTAGTCAAACTTCTTCAGCAGTTTCTGGGATACAAGTCGCCGCCAGATGCTTACACCCATGACAGTAAATTAAACTGGTGTTGTGAACACTGGCATGTCTGCTTTGTAACGTCACCTTTCGGGCTAAGAGCCACCCTTAGAGCAGCAGCGAACATTCAGCATTTCCCGCACTGTCCAAAATAGCATTTTTACTTGTGTACTTTTATCATTGTATGCCACTATTGCATTGCACTGTTGGCATAGCTTCTCGAGTGTTATGTTAATTGAGCTTAGACACATCGGGGCGCAGTGTCTGAGAGGTTAAGCGCTTGGCTTCCGAACCTAGGGTCCCGGGTTCGAATCTCGTTGAAGACTGGGATTTTCAATTTCGGGATTTTTAGGGCGCCCTGAGTTCACCCAACTCTAATGGGTACCTGACTTTTAGTTTCGGAAAGTAAAAGCGATTGGTCTTGATTGGTCGTTGTGCTGGTCACATGACACCCAGCTCGTTAACCGTTGGCCAGAGAAACAGTTAACCTTGACATCCTCGCAACTTGACATACTTGAGCTTAGACACATAATAAAACAACACGTTTATATACGGAGTTTTTAAGAATGAAACTAGCAACAGACCTGAGTTCTAATTTGGTTGTTTGATATTTAGGTCACAGTGTACTTTTCATTATCAGATCTACATACACGTTGATCATCTATACAATGGTGTTATTAATTAACCAGTCGACCGGCGGCGTAGCATACGCCGCTATTTAGCAGGGCCAGCCTTAGGCCGCTGCATCCACTTCCATAGGACCCGCGCTCATTCTAGGTGTATTAAATTAAACCATTTTATAACCAATAACAGATTTCCCGCGGCCTCCTGTCGATTTACCAGGAGCTCCTGGAAATCTCCTGAACTTGCAAAATATACGAAAAAGTCCTGGAAATATCCCGAAATTATTAAAATCTTTTGAAAACTCATACAAATCTCCTGAAATATATAGACGAAAATTGTCATTTTGGGGAAATATGGAAAGCGCCAATCCTACGCGCGATAAAAAAAAAACGGCATTATGCACTACCCGCCATTGTGAAATCTAGTGAAAGAAGCTTCTCGCGCCTCAAACTTAAGAAGAATTACTTGAGGTCAACAATTCTCGTAGATAAATTGAAACATTTGGTAATTGTTGCTATCGAGCGTGATCTATGTAGGAAACAGAATTCTTATGATATACTGTATGACTTCGCTAGACGCAAGCCTCGTGTAATAATTCTGATAATGAACAAAATGCAAAGACGAATATATTTTCTAACACAAACTCTTAATTTTCACTTATTATCCGTATCTCTACCCAAACTGGGCCCCGCGAAATCCGTTTCGCATTGGGCCCCACAATAGTTAAGTCCGGCCCTACTATTTAGTGACGGGTGATACTAGTTATAAGAATATTTCCTAGTTAATTCGTGTTTATCCCAAACTAGGAAGAAGGCCATGGCCAGAATAGTATTTTTCAGTGTAATGCATGAGTACATCTGAACCGCAGGGGGCGCCCCAGAGTTTTGTTTTGTGTTCACGAACTCATATTATTATTTTGTTATTTGTTTCATAATGACTAGTCGACCCGCGGCGTAGCATAAAGCGCTATTTAGTGACGGGTGAAACAGTTGTCCAAATGGGGTGGGTTTGAGCAAACGACTGTGCGCATTCCTGGAGAGCGAGGAAAGCGTGGGTGCGGGCGGGAGGGGCGTGAGGAGGGTTAGAAAGTCTGCGTGCGTTGTGTCCCGCATGGTTAGGCGACGTAGAGAATTATATATACAGATAGTTCCATTTTTATCCTATTTGTATATTTTGTGTGATTTGTAACTTTCTTTTTATCATCTCTGTGAAAATCTCGCTGTAAAAACTTTATCTGGGCTACAAGGTGACTCAAGCAAAGACAACTAAAAAGTCAGACATTAATTACATCCAAGCAACGGCTGTCATTGATTAGAACAATTCAAAAAATCAATAACACAGCTCGGAGAAATGAAGCGGTGAATGTATTGTGTCTGTCATATTTTATGGAGAGCTATAAATGTCAGCTGTCAGAGCTGCCTAAGTCATCCATTGGACTTTTTTTTTTAAATATTGGATGTTATATATTTCCTGCAGTGCCACCGCGTTCACCTGGCAATGTCACGTGACTGGAGACTTTAAGGGCAGGAGTGTCAAATAAAAGAAGTATCGTCACTAGAGCTGCTGATCTTACGAAAGAAACATACTGAAAATTGTAACAAGTTTCAAAATTGAATAAGTGTACTTCTATCCCTCCGATACGCTTCTTATCTTATCTTATATAATACAGACGTTACTTCAAAAAAGAAGATGATTACGTCCTACGCGTCATGCATTTAGTCATGCATATTAACCAATGACTTAAATTCTGCCAAGTCACTGGTTTTCCTGGCTAGCTCAGGCAACCCATTCCATGCTCTAATAGCACTAGGGAAGAAGGAGTATTTGTACAAATTTGTCCTAGCATATGGGACGAGGAATGTGCCTTTATCTTTGTGTCTTTCAGATTTAACGATTAAATACATTTTTTTTTAAAGTTCAATATCTCTTTCTTTTCACACGTTTAAATCATTACTAGTCTGTCTGTCGTTCTGTCTGTCGTTCTGTCTTTATCTCATTTTCTGATACTTTTCTCTATTTCCTTTATTTTTCTTCTATCTTCACATTTTTCTTTATTGCTCTTTCCCCCTCTCACCCCACCTCCCTCCTTTACCTCTTTTATGAAAGTACTCAATGTTGTGTTTAAAGACATCACCCAACTTGCAACTAACAGGGCTTAGATCTACTCAATGTTGTGTTTAAAGACATCACCCAACTTGCAACTAACAAGCAGGGCTTAGATCTACTCAATGTTGTGTTTAAAGACATCACCCAACTTGCAACTAACAGGGCTTAGATCTACTCAATGTTGTGTTTAAAGACATCACCCAACTTGCAACTAACAAACAGGGCTTAGATCTACTCAATGTTGTGTTTAAAGACATCACCCAACTTGTAACTAACAAACACGGCTTAGATCTACTCATTGTTGTGTTTAAAGACATCACCCAACTTGCAACTAACTAACAGGGCTTAGATCTACTCATTGTTGTGTTTAAAGACATCACCCAACTTGCAACTAACAGGGCTTAGATCTACTCATTGTTGTGTTTAAAGACATCACCCAACTTGCAACTAACAGGGCTTAGATCTACTCATTGTTGTGTTTAAAGACATCACCCAACTTGCAACTAACAAGGCTTAGATCTACTCAATGTTGTGTTTAAAGACATCACCCAACTTGCAACTAACAGGGCTTAGATCTACTCATTGTTGTGTTTAAAGACATCACCCAACTTGCAACTAACAAGGCTTAGATCTACTCATTGTTACTGCTAAATGATTTTGAAGAAGTTGAAGCTAAGGAAAAGAAAGAACCAGGAGGACATTATAAAGTTAAAAACGTCTAAAAGCCCAAACCAGCTTTAGCCTGATTCATAGTTGGACAGGTAAAAAGAGCGGAACCTTTATCCCCAATATTTCCAACGTCCAATAGTACACTTTTTAAAAAATGTTTGATGGTTTTGTTTAAACATAGCAAAACAGTTCTAAGTGTGTACCAGTGGAAATCAAGTCACTGTAGATTCCAGTCTTTGATGAATACGTCCTCGTTACGTTGAAGTATTATGGCCTCCAGTAGCGATCTCATGGAAATGAGATGAATGCCTGGGCACTAGCTGAGGTCGGAACGATGTCGCCCCTCCCACCTCCACGCAGCTGATGTATCCAAAGGAAAAGGCATGTGCCGATACAGTAGTAAAGTTCCCCCTTTTAGACCTTGTGGTCTATAGGGGCAGATGTTGAGAACTTTCACAAATGGGTGTATTACCTATCGTGTTGAGCATGTCATTTAAATCCGATAAATCTGATACATTGACCTGAAGGTAGGATTCACTTTTTTCCCACGATAAGGCTTCCTTCTGTCTGGGACTTATAGCACTGAGTCATACTTGTAAGCGTTCGGTTTACCGTTAGACCTAAGTCAGGGTTCTACTTTATAGCTGAACGTGTCATTTCTAGGCTTGATATCTGCGCCTGTTTGGCATTGAGTTTCTTATGTCTGCACTTGGACTGCGTAGCCATTTGAAATACTGTACTCCTCATTTATCTTCGGACTCAAAGAAAAGCCAAATTATTATTATTTTAGTTTAAACACCAGATAGATTATACACTGATATATAATAAGACTGATATATAATAAGTGACAATGAGTCTAGTAACGTCTAAAAGTACAGTCGTTACTCTTATACTAAAACGTACAATTTTTTTTTAAATGCCCTATTATTTACATCCTATCAATATGTAAATTACTAGTTCATTTAGCATTGAATAACTAAACAGTGGAGGCACAAGACCTAAATTTGGTATGGTCGAGTTGGATTTTGTGAAACAAACAAATGTAGATTTGAACTATGAAATACTTGCAACTGTCCTATTGTATATATGAGAATGACATTTCAGAGACACGAAAGAAAAAAGAAACAAATTGTCTGCTTCTTAACTCCAGGATAAGAGTTTTGTCATTTATCTTACAAGCTAAGACTCTATCTGCTTTAACAGAAATAAACTGCTAAATCTGATAATCTTAATAAATCACTGTACACGAGGGCGTTATTTCGTAACTATTAATTAGTAGTTTTAGTTTTGAAAAGCTTCTCTTACTGGATCTGAACCTACAGGTATTGATAAACTATTTCATATTGGTGAAACATTCAAACTATTTTTTGATCTCATACATTGGTTACCAAACAGATTATCCATGAGCGGACTTTTCGGGGGCCGCAAGAGAGTTTGTGTTTTCACACAAACTCGATTTCTAATCTTGTTTCTTTGAAGTAAAGAGCTTTAATCTGTATTGCATTATTCTAGAAGATCTTCATCAATTACCGAATGTCACTTGAAAATAACGATTTCTAATATAGATTTGCTCTAGTCTATAAAACAACAAACATTTCTTTATCTTTTTGTTTTACTGTGTGATTCTTAGGTATGCTTTACGAGTAGAGTTTAAAATAAAATCGTTTTTGTTTATTTTTACTTTTTAATCTTCTGATCTGACGTGTCTCTAAATGTAGGCTTATCATTTTATCAAGTATTAACTTTACAAAGCACTTGGGATTAATGAGTTAGTAATCTCATTTGTCTTTTTTGTTTGTTGTCACTCTAATAATATCTTATTATATTTTCTTTTTATAATACAGAGAATTTTGCTTTTTATTTTTAAAATTGTTTCATAAGCGTTGATTCGTTTATGTCAAAGTTAGTGTTTCTAATATTGATACCTATTTTCTTACATTGCTTACACCAAAATTTTAGATGACACAGTGCTTTGAGTACCTATATCTTTTTATCACGAATTTCAGTCGTAGGATTCTGCCCACACGTGAGATTGCTACATTGTATATCTAGTAAGTACTAAGTAGTCACAACGAAGTCAATCCGGCCCACAAATTGTATATCATGTTGGTCATCCAAATCTAGGTCTACATGTCCTCAAAATCATTATGTCAAGTTTGATAATGTATCGATAAATGTACGCATGCTCTATATCTGCATAAGAATTACAGGCCTTATGTTGCCTTATAATTGCTAAGTCTGGAAATGGCCAGTCCCTCTAGCACCAAAGCGAAAGCCACCTTAACCTGGAGTGTCTCCCCAAAATAGGGCTCCACAGCCATATAAAAAAAAACGTGTTCGTGATGAACCATAGTCGTACGACTGAAGGAAGCCAACAACAACAACAACAACAATCGCTAAGTGTAGGATGAATCCAAAGAGTAGTTGGGACCTACTATCTACGGATGTAGGCTATTACATCACATCGAGTAGATTCTGTAAAATTTTTTTTTTAACACGACGCTCAGAGTCACTTTTATTAAAGAATATTATAAAATCTTGAAAAATGTCATACTTGTCATAGGGATATCCATGCGGCCCTTTCGTTGGCCCTACCGGCCCATTTGGGTACCGGCCCACCGGGCTATTGCCCTCATGCCCATTTATCCAGTCCGCCCTGAGTCGGAGTCACTCAAGCGTAACAAATCTTCATTTACTCGGCACACAAGGATAGTAGCCTAACGATATTTAATTAGGCCAGCGTCATGTGTTGGCTTTCTTTTAACACAATTCAAGTCTTATGAGATTACTGCCTGGCCTACTTGTATCATTTCATGGCTTTTAAGAATGGCAAGATGTTGGCAGCATGTTTCAATCTTTACCTAGTCTGCATAAAGCGTAATTTTTTTTTTATCAGTGTAGATGTAGCAGTACTATATGTAGCCTCTGCTACCTCAGTGTAAGATCCTCATAAGTAGTAGCCTCTGCTACCTCACAAGTAGCCACCGCTACCTCAGAGTGAGATCCTCAGGAACTAGAACAGTCTGGTTGTCTAAATCAGTGTTTCCCAAACTTTTTCTCTAAAGGAACGCTTCGCACATTCTGAGTATTTAGCGGAACCAGTAGCGGCCTTAGTGGGGTGGCAAGTGGGGCAACAGCCCCAGGCCTTGCGCCTGAGGGGGGCCCGCGATCGGAGATTTTATTGTCACCAACTTCGAAAACCAAATCAGTTCTCATAAACTAGGACTTTTTACTCAATATTTTCCCAGTATCTTTATGATACCAATTACCATTTAGGCTCTTAACATACATTTTTGGTTTCAAAATACCGTTCAGTTTCGGTAAAGACACTATCTAATGACATGCCGATTGTAAGAGGCTATCATAGTTTAACAGTTCAGCTTGGCCTCAATAAAAACACGTGGGTGGAAGCAACCAATCCAAATCGTTTATTTCGTATTTAAACATCGACGTCCAATCGGATTTTGTTAGGAAAATGTGTAGTGATGAAGTTTGAACTACCTTTTGCATTATGAACATTATATTTGAAAGAGTCATTTATAACATTTGAAGTAACATAAATGTAACTTTTGATAAATTGATTTTTTTTTAGAAATGAAAATAAACAAATCTACAGTGTTTTCTTGACTTTCGCTGATGATACGTTCTAAGATCGCACGCGAAGGTCAGAGTTTCGCGGTATTTTATTTCATATAGACCTACGTACACTGTTTTCGGATAGGAACAGTATCACAGGACATCCCCAAACACTTAAAACCTCTAGATAACTATTTCCCATTTCTTTAATAACTTTTACACGGCGTTAGAGGCGGATGAGCCCGTTAGCGTGATGTGGCACAGTGGCACGGTCTATATAGTCTACCCTTACGGCTAAGGGCCCCGCACATTGCGCTCGCCCAGGGCCCGCGCACTGCTAAGGCCGCCCCTGAGCGGAACACTTTGCTTATTTTTTAGAAAGATTAATGTACGTGGTGGCCGACTAGTTCATTATTCCAGTAGTTCGTAGAACACATATTGAGACATCGCGGAAAACAAAACTAGGATTCCAGGGAACACAATTTGGAAAACACTGGGCTTGAGCTGGGTTTTTTTTTTTGTTTCATCGTAGATTCGTCCTTGACCTGTCATACATTTTCATAACGCGTTCTTTCCTGACTTAATAAAAGAAATAGCACTGGGAGATATCATCTTTACATTTGTGAATTGCGTTTCTTAAGGCTTGCCAAAAAAAAAATTGTTCCAACAAGCTGGAAATAGTTTTTTTAACACAATCGACTCAGGTTTACCTTTATCCTTGACCTCCACGGCTTATCCTTGACCTCCACGGCTCAGAAATACAAAATATAAGCGCGTGCCTGCAGAATCAGATGCTCTACTCTCAAAACAAATATAGTTATGATTTATGAGGCTCGGTGTCTGCAAAGACTGTATGTATGTCTACTCCGTGAGATGTGTTTGGATTAATATTGGTGTAAATCTATATGTCCCGGGGGGGACGGTGAAACACATTTTAGTTCGAACACAATACATGCCTAAAAACCTGGACACTAGAGCTAAGCACTTACGTGTGCAATAAGATTGTGTTAATTTATCGATTGATTTTGTATTGACTTTGTATTTTAAGAGAGAGAGAGAGAGAGAATATTAACGTATTGTTTTTTTTTTAAATGAGATTTTCCGACGTGGAGGCTAATCCTTAAATAGCTGTCACAGATTACATTATAGAATTGTTTGTACATTTCACTTTTGAAAGTAATATAAGCCCTCGACATGCGTCTCGGGATTTAATCCTCAAATTTAGACACTTGATGTTCAAGTCAGGATTTACCCAAGGGACGTAATTAGTATGTTTGAAATCTATTGGTTGATTTGAATTTAAACAAAGACATTTTTGAAAAGAGTTAGCGCCAGAGAATTGGCGGTAGTAAGAAAGAAAAGTCAGTCGATAAAATAATGTTCTTGTAGCTAGTCACGTTTCTAGGAGCTCTGTTTGGAAAGCCTTTGTAATATGTTCCATATTCATTGATTTGTAATTTGTACATAAACTGTACTTACGTTGTATTTATTAAAGTTCCAGAGTTTTGTTTTATCAAAGAATCGTTAATTTGTGAGTCTAGATCGTCATTTTGTTAACTACTGAATTCAAGTAAAATCCCCGGCATAACAACACATCATACCACCAAAATGTTGTCACATCTGGCACAAGTGTTGTTACATTTGGCACTCTCCGACAAACAAAAGTTCATGGACAACTTTTAACGAAATTTATTCAAGATCTAGGACCAATTTCTAAAACTCTTCAAAGGAACTTCATTCTTATTTAACGGAGGACAGAATTTCTGTGTTTAACAGGTCAGTTGGTTATCGATAATTCTTTTATAAAGATTTTCGTTAGAGTTACGTCTAACTCACGAAATCTATTATTATATGTAATTGGCAAAAGGAATAAGACCAATATACGTTATAACTGGCAATATAAAAGACCAGTAAAGCAAATAACTGGCAGTATAAAAAAGACCAGTAAAGCTAATAACTGGCATTATAAAAAAGACCAGTAAAGCAAATAACTGGCATTATAAAGAAGACCAGTAAAGCAAATAACTGGCATTACAAAGAAGACCAGTAAATAATTTGTCTGGCACAAAGTAAACAGAAGACCAGATTTAACCAACTGTTAAACCAGTAAAAAAAAAAAAAAAAAAAAAAGTACATCGGCTCAATAGCTCTATATATCAATCATACGACTCCAGTAACTACAAGTTTACTGTCAAGAATTTATTAGCAAATTGAGGCTTCAAGAACTTTGTCACTAGATCTATATTATTATTATATCTGAGATAAAGCCAAAATCCAGATATCGAACATTCTGCTCCAATACAAGAAACTAACGAGAAAATTAAATATGGCTTCCAGTGCTAGAACAAAACGATTTTTCGAATTAATAGAATTTGCCAAAGAAAAGCAAATTTCAAAGCCAGACCAGTGGGCAGAGAAACAAGAAGAAAAAGAATATCAAGAGCAAGAAGCTGAAAAACAAAGGCAAGAATCTGAAAAACAAAGGCAAGAAGCTGAAAAACAAAGGCAAGATTCTGAAAAACGCATGCAATTAGAAGAAAAAAAATTGCAAGACGCTGAAAAACGCAGGCAATTAGAAGAAAAAAAATTGCAAGACGCCGAAAAGCAAAGACAACATGAAAAAGAAAAAATGGAATTCGAAAGGCAAAATAAAGAAAGCATTCCAATTCTAGGTCACTCAAGTATGTTTGACAAATACAGATTAATGAACAAAATATCGGCTTTCAACGAAAACATTGACAATATGGACTCGTATCTCATAAGATTTGAAGAAATAGCTACAACATCCGGTCTACCTGAAGCACATTGGTCGAGCTCACTCCTTACCCTTTTGACTGGCAAAGCTGTCAACATTTGCTCACAACTGTCCATAAATGAACGCAGCACTTACTCTGATATCAAGGAAGCTCTACTGCGCCAATACGGAGCAACTTCAGCCAACTATAGAAAGAAATTCTATCATGAAAGGCCACAGCAAAATGATGATCCTCAAATTTTTGTAGCTAATATGTCAATGTGGTTTGATAGATGGGTATCCATGGCCAAAATAGAAGAAAGTTACCAAGCTCTTCGTCAACATATTATTATCGACAACATCACCCATGCTCACTCAGAAGATATTCAATCCTACATTATAGAGAGAAATCCTACTGATATACAGACATTAACCAAGATCATCAGACAATATAGAGCAGCCTATCCAAACAAGTCAGTCAAACCATCTGTTGAAGAAAATTTTGTCTGCTTTGCTCAAGACAAAAATGCAAGATATAAGTCAGATGACAAAGTCAAATGCAACAAATGTCATAAACTAGGGCATTTCACGTCTCAATGCCGCAGCAGAACCACAGAATGTTCATTTTGCCAGAAAAAAGGTCACCAAACTCATGAATGTTGGAAAAAACAGGCAGTCTCCAAAAATCAAAATTTTGATAGACCCACATCACCAACTCAAAGATACAGCAATAGAGAGCAATACAATCTCAACAAAACACCTGGAAATAATAAACCAGATAACAAACCTCGCTACAGAAGTCATTCACAGGACTCCAGACCACAATATATGCCAAACAGAAGCTCATATAACAGAAGCTATTACAATGAGCACTCAACTATGACAGTCATTGCAAAGTCCAATGGTCTCAAATTTTATCCAGGCTTTGTAGGAGACAAGAAGGTGGAAGTTCTTCGTGACACCGGAAGCACGTCCACATTAGTACATGAACGCTTCGTACACGCAAACCGTTTCACAGGCAACCACGTCCAAGTCACTGCATTCAACGGAACTGTCAGCAGGTTACCTGAAGCCATCATTTATGTTACTACACCATTCTTCAGTGGTCAAACAAAAGCATTAGTAACACCCAATCTACCAGTGGACCTAATCATTGGAAACATAGAAGGAGTTAAAGAATGCACTCCTCAAGAACTTGCTGAATGTACAAATGCCATACAGCAAGGTCAAAAATATTTGGCACCTGAACAAGTTAGCCAAAATAATCACATGGCTACCTCAGTTACTCAAGTTATGCAGAATGCAACAGAACCAGTTACTAGTCCAGTAGCCAGCAACAATCAAGAACATTCAACATGGACACCCCCAGTTACATCAAGCCCATCCCTACCGGTCATAAGTCCACCTCCAATTCCCGAATGTCCATTGTTGAACTTTCAAGAACAAGACGACATGCCCAGAGTCTCTAACAATGATACAAAAACTCTAACTGGCCAAACTGAAGTCCATCAAGACAAGTCAGACTTCATACATCAAGACTTGAATAAGACTACATCTGCATCAAATACTATGATATGCATTGAATATTTTTGCTACAATCAAGACAAGTCTCATGAACCAGAAGCAGATACTTATATTCAATCAACTTTGGCTATACCAGACAAAAGAAAAACTATGCAACTTGACTCTACCACTCATACAAGTATTCCTCATCTGAAAGAATGTGAGTCAAACAAAGAAACCATTACAACCAAGAACATTGAAAGTCAAAGGATATTACATGAACACATGAAATCAAGATATTTTGCTCAAGGAGATCAAGTCAATTTACTGTTACCAGATTGGAGTAACAAGCTATTCTACAAATGGCAAGGTCCATTTACCATCACCAGAAAGATTTCCAACCTGCTTTATGAAATCAATGTCAACAAGTTTACCAGAGTATTTCATGTGCATATGTTTGAACATTACCATGAAACAGATAATGAAGACATCAAAGCAGAAGTTGAACATTTTACAAGCTTAGCAACTATTCCTGAGGAAGAAGAAACATCATCAACACCCATTCCTGAGATAGATGTTTCATTACCAACATCAAATAACATTGACATTCCCAAGGTCATCACTCTGGATGACATAGCACTACAGAAAATAAAGAACACTAAAGTGTTTCCAGACCATGCAGATTTCTTTACCAGTGTTTCTGAAACATTTCCAGTACTGCACTTTGAAAGAAACTCAGAAAGCATCAACATTGACAACACCAAGTTTCATCCTCCGTCCACTCAAAGGGCAACTTTTCTTCAGAAAGGAACAAATGAACTTCTTCAACATTGCTGTATTGACCGATTGAACTCAGACATGTTCAGTCATTGCTCTATTGAACATTCTAACGCAAAGCATTCTGCTACCATTGTTCTACAGCGTCAAAGTTCATCAACCAGAAAATTGAGTTTTGGTTTCGGACAGTTCTTATTTTCACCAAACTCAAACGCGGTTCAATCAGACATTATCTGTGAGATCATTATGACATGGAGACAACAGCTTCATAAACTGAAAGACCTTTTCTTCAAATTTAGAAAACGCACATGCACATCCATGTCGGCAATTCAGAAGGGTTCCGAACTTTACATTTCTACTCTACATATGTACTATAGCATATTTAGTGCCACTTGATCCATTATCATTCATACTCGTCAAGGAAGAACAGTATTCAGTTGTACTTAATCAATTAATTTGTCTACTCATCTTTTCCACAGGAGTTCTATATCAGATGTTGTATTTATTTCAGCACCAAGCAACCCACTAAGGAAAGTCACTCATTCAAGATACTTTGTTTATTATGTTTCAGCATCTTTGCATATGACATGCATCAGACATTTTAATTTTTAAATCATGAGCATTTTATTTCAGGTCGAATATTATTGCATATATCCTATTATAATAGTACAGATACATGACAGAAAATTGGAATTTTTCATTGCTTCACACATGTTGAGATTTATATCACATTGAGTATTATTATTCAGAAGATTGATCACATTGAGTACTATTTTCTCAGAAGATTGTCATGTACTATCACAATTATTTTTTCTATGTCAATTTTTTATACGCAATATATTTTTCCATGTACACATTTTCACATTAGTACTAACCAAATGAGTTATATTGTCATATTTTAATTTCATCATGAAGCTTCATAACCTATTCAATTCAAGATTTAATTTATCCAAGTATTATGCTTTGTACAATTTTTGATATTGTTCATGACAAGCATTGTCTCATTTTCATAACCACTTGAATAGTGAGACAGGTATTCAAAATCATCAATAATTTTATTCACTGCATTTACATTTTTCTATTATTGTCGTTATCTCCAAGTTGACTTTATCTTGTCATATGTTACCTCATCCATTTTTCTATAGTTTCATGTATGGTATTTTATGTATACATATGAGCATTTCTATTACCATACAAATGCTAAATGGAGAGGGGGGTAATATGTCACAGATTACATTATAGAATTGTTTGTACATTTCACTTTTGAAAGTAATATAAGCCCTCGACATGAGTCTCGGGATTTAATCCTCAAATTTAGACACTTGATGTTCAAGTCAGGATTTACCCAAGGGACGTAATTAGTATGTTTGAAATCTATTGGTTGATTTGAATTTAAACAAAGACATTTTTGAAAAGAGTTAGCGCCAGAGAATTGGCGGTAGTAAGAAAGAAAAGTCAGTCGATAAAATAATGTTCTTGTAGCTAGTCACGTTTCTAGGAGCTCTGTTTGGAAAGCCTTTGTAATATGTTCCATATTCATTGATTTGTAATTTGTACATAAACTGTACTTACGTTGTATTTATTAAAGTTCCAGAGTTTTGTTTTATCAAAGAATCGTTAATTTGTGAGTCTAGATCGTCATTTTGTTAACTACTGAATTCAAGTAAAATCCCCGGCATAACAACACATCATACCACCAAAATGTTGTCACATCTGGCACAAGTGTTGTTACAATAGCAAACTTTTTGATGTACACAATACAGAAGCACTGGCGGATCCAGGGGGGGGGGGCGGTAGAAACGATCGCCCCCCCCCCCACTCGGCCGAGCCCCCCCCCCCCCCCCGAAGGGGGGGCCGGACAAATTTTAGTATAGAATTCACACAATTTGTATACGAATTTATTACTTATGTTAATAATATAAACTAATTATTTATATTTCAACCTATGTTTAGATTATTTCGCCCCCCCCCCTTTTCTAGTATTTTGGCCGATTTGGTATGGTCGGGAGGGGGCGATGGCGTCAATCCGCCCCCCTCCCCACATAAACTTTCGAGTGGGGGGGGGGCGGTCCTATTTATTTGTAGAAATCACATATTGCTAACAGAATCAATTAAATATCTATATGTTTAAAACTTGTTATTGGTATTTTAACCGGTCTTTATATTATACCTGTTGGCCGATCGTAAGGGGAGGAGCGAATACCTCTACTGTCCTTCCCATCTAAACCCTTTGAGTGGGGGGGCGGTCCTACTTTTATGGAGAAATCATAGTATGTGAACAAAATTAGTCGAATATCAATATAATATAAACAGGTGGAAGTGCGATACATGCAATCACCTTCCCCCCATCGGACAAACCAATACTTTTGCCTTTTTGTATTATAGTAAGAAATTACAAAATTTAAAAAATCTGTCACTAATATAATTTATATATGCTATAAAGTAAATTCTTATATCGAGTCGCCCAACCAATATTCTTTAATGCAAAATGCAATCATTGGCAGAAATTATAAAAAGGAGCGAGGATTAATCGTTTTCATTTTACCGCCCTTCCCTTTTCCAGACAGAGTTTGTGTAATTTCACATAAATTTGTCATAACTATTATAAGAAAGACTTAGCTTTAGAAAAGTTATAATTCAAACGAAATTGTTCAATATAACAGTCACGGTTGAGATGAGTTCAAAAGCCAGATAATCTTTTCCTAGTCGACTTTTTCCAATCTTTACTCTATCTCATATTTTTCTAGTTAAATAAATTTAGGACTATAAATCACAATTTATGCTTTAATTTTATTGAATATTATTAATCGATTTTTTTTCGGAGGCGATCCTCAAAGCCTTAATCTATATATGTGGGTTATATTATCTTTTCAAAGAACAAATCGGTTTTATTTGCAATGTATTATGGGACTATAAATTCATATTAGAACATTTTTCCACATTATTCAAAAGGTCCTTTATAATAAAATGAATAATGAGCTGTAGGTCAGGAGTATGCGTTACTGCAGTGAAGAATGCCAGAAAACGCTTTTAGCGTCGAGGCTTCGCCCCGAACCTCACTGATGAATAATAAGCTGTAGATGTCAGGAGAATGCGTTTCTGCATTGAAGAATTCAAGTGAACGCTTTTGGAGTCGAGGCTTCGCCCCGAACCCCACTGATAAATAATAAGCTGTAGATGTCAGGAGAATGCGTTTCTGCAGTGAAGAATTCAAGACAACGCTTTTAGAGTCGGGGCTTCTCCCCGAACTCCACTGATAAATAATGAGCTGTAGATGTCAGGAGAATGCGTTTCTGCAGTGAAAAATGCAAGAAAACGCTTTTGGGTGTCGGCGCTTCGCCCCGAAACCCCACTGAGGAAGCTTACAGCGCTCTCCCAGACCCCAAAGTTTGCAAGAGAAAGGCCTCAACATGACTGTTTTTTGTTCTGTTTTTTTTTCGCCGAACATTGAGAAACAGTCTTATTTTATTGTCATATATCGAATATATGGCGCGGTGGCTGAGCGGTAAAGCGCTTGGCTTCCGAACTGGGGACCGGGGTTCGAATCCTGGTGAAGACTGGGATTTTTAATTTCGGGATCTTCGGGCGCCTCTGAGTCCACCCAGCTCTGATGGGTACCTAACATTAGTTAGGGAAAAGTAAAGGCGGTTGGTCGTTGTGCTGGCCACATGACACCCTTGTTAACCGTAGGCCTTAGAAACAGATGACCTTTACATCATCTGCCCTATAGACCACAAGGTCTGAAAGGGGAAACTTTACTTTACTATATATATGTATATATATGCTGTACGCACGTTTATCCATAGGGTTAGGGTTTACTGGGCGTTAGGGTTAGGGATTTGGAAAAAAATCGCCCCCCCCCCCCCCACTCCAAAGTTCTGGATCAATTTTGTTTGCATTGTTCAGCACTGTAGAATCCAAATGTTAAGCTTTTTCGCTTATACCACAAAATAATGTGTCGACTTTATTTGGCAAGATCTTTTAATATGGCGTCCTTGACCTTGTTTCAATGATCTTTTTATGTCTTTTAAATCTCTCCTGATCTTTCTTATTTCATTTTCGTAGTTTTTATTTCGGCTTAATTATATCGCCACCACATTTCTTCATATGGTTTTGTCTTTTTTGTTTTTTAAACTGAATTTGATTTTAAAAATGTAAACGGGACCTTAAAAACTAAAGAGTAAACAGCGAGCAATTAACTGTAATTAACTTTTAGGGTGAAATTCTCCAATAAAAAAAATTCTACAAGATAAACGTATGAATGAAAATAATGGATTTATGAACATGTTAATTTGAAGGAAACTTCTCGTCATTAATTAATAACTACCTTGTCCTCTGAAAGTTCTTTTCATTGTAATCTCCACCATCTTGTCTACTTCTACATCCTCGGAATTCATAGAATAAACGAGGCTAGTGAATGAAGTATGCGTGGGCTGGTGAAGGGCAGCCGCTGCGGTAGATGAAGAACTCATTTTCTTCAGGCACGAGAAAGTAAACTAAGACTGAAAGACGAGCTCCCTTCAAACACAAGAGAACCCGCCTGGAGGAGACACCCATGATGTGATCAGAACACATGACCATGGGATTGCAATCCTGGACGAGCCGGGGACATAAAGGAAGAAGGGTGGGAGGGGGTAGTGACCGACATGGAGTGAATGAAAAGTGAGACGTCAGGAATGTCTGACATTCACCTCCACCTTGGCAGAGACGTTGTTACACCCCTGGAGACGACAGTGGGATAATTCACATCCCCCTCTTGTTACCTCCATCCCACTGTACCGTGTGCTAGCAAAGAATTTGAGGTCAAAGGTCGCGGGGGGAAAACGTTTTAAACAAACCTAGGAGTGCTGAAAAGGCAAACTATTTGTAGGACTAGATTGACTACTGTGGTGGTAGTTTAAGAAAACTTACATACTGCATTTATATCATTGCTTCAACACCTAGCTTCACATTTAGATCTACATTGAGAAGAGTGTTGTTAGTTGAGATGTAAGGTGTTTTGTAGTGTTTAAGCATGTAAATACAATGAGCTGGAGACTCTCTCTCTCTCTCTCTCTCTCTCTCTCTCTCTGCATGTGTATGTGTGAACACGAGAGAGAAGAAACAGAAAGTCAAAGAAATGAGCCAGCAGGCAAGAGTCAGAGATTTTTTGTGGTGAACAAAACATTAAATTTCACTTCGTTTCATTATGATCTATATTTGAACACCCAGCTAAGATTTACAAGACATTTAAACACCCAGCTGAGATGTACAAGACATTTGAACACCCAGCTGAGATGTACAAGACATTTGAACACCCAGCTGAGATGTACAAGACATTTAAACACCCAGCTGAGATGTACAAGACATTTAAACACCCAGCTGAGATGTACAAGACATTTGAACACCCAGCTGAGATTTATAAGACATTTGAATACCCAGCTGAGATTTACAAGACATTTGAACACCCAGCTGAGATTTACAAGACATTTGAACACCCAGCTGAGATTTACAAGACATTTGAAATACGAAATAATGTTTCAACTGTTGTTATAATAATAAGAATATAGAAGATCAAAACAAGAAAAACTTAACTCTTTCTCTGCGAAAGTATTTTTCTCGTTCGATGGTATTATTCGTTTTGCTCATTTGTATTTTCACTATCATGTTATAATTAAACTTTAATAACTTTTTTGTTTGTCACCAGAAAATGTTATATTTGGTATTGACTTATAGGAGAATGCATGCTCTTTTTACACAAAACAAATTAAAGTTTATAAATCCAATAATCAATTTAGTTTAATGGAGTCAAATCAACTTTGGCATCATCAATTAGGAGAGAAAGATTAAAAACAAAAAATGTATATGAATTGTAATTGTATCACTTAGTTTGGATCGGTCATGGAATTAAATTCTAGACCAACATCAATAAATCTGTGCGATTAGAAATATTTTACCAATAGTTTTTGTTTAGCGCAATTTCATGCTTTTAGCTTTTTCAATGCGCTATGATCCTATCACTTGCCTGGACCAGTTAGGAAGGGGGGAGAGGAGAAAGAAAGGGAGATCTGGGTGGATGTTACCGTGATTGGTTTTTAAAAGCATTTACAAAAAAAGGCGGGGGGGGGGACTACATGGATTCGAACTCATGGCTAACACCTCCTCAAGCCAACATACAACAACTCTGCTAGTGAGGTGTTTATGACTATAAAAGATTGTATAGGTACGTATTGTTTGTTTCAAACTTACTTTAAAGCGGCGACCTTTAAAGGTGAATAATTCAGCTTATAGCACAACTTCAGTAAAGTACCATTTCTTTCGCTTGTTTGAAATAGCAAAAAAAATAATTAATTACCAAAACACAAACACAGATTCTTGTGTTGTCAGGTAAAAGAAATAACAGTGCAAATTTTCAGCTTGATGCGAGGTTGGGTGTCGGAGAAATGACGTGTATAAACTTTTAACCAGACAGACAGACAGAGTGACTTGATATAAGCTTTGTAACAAGAAATACGAAAAAAAAGGAGTCGAAAATGAAGTAACGACACTTGGAATACGGAGACTTGAGGCAAAGATCTGCTGAGATTTGGAAGCTAGGACTACAATCAGAGTAGGTTTAGTTGTGCTACTGATGGGACCTCATTATTCGCCTTCATGGTCAGTCCATCGGATCCAACATTCTCACGTCCTCATTGCCAATGTAAGGAGTATGTATGTATGTGTATGTATGTATGTATGTATGTACTAGGTATATATGTTACTTATCACAACCGATTGACAAATCTTGATCAAATTTGGCATGAATGTTACTTAGATCACGGCGGAGATCGTAGCCGGTAGTGAATATTGAATGTCTTTCCTAGGGCCGAAAAAATAATTTTAAAAATTACCTAAATTTAAATCTATCTCTACGGAAAAAAAAACGAAACTTTTTAACAAATCGGAAAAACCCATTTTCATTGTGTGTTTTTTTTAATATTAGATATCATGGGCGTAGCCAGGGGGGGGGTTCTTGGGGTTCAAACCCCCCCCGAAATGAAATCCCCCCTGCGGGGGGGGGGGGGGACGGAATCAAGTGACTGATTTTTGCTTTCATTTTGTTTATTTTAGGTGAGATTTTAATACTAAATCATCACTTACCACAGCACAGCCGAGGCAGTTTTTAGTTAAAAACCCTCTACCAGGGGGTTTTGAGTTTAAATCCCCCTACCAGGGGGTTTTGAGATTTTAAAAACCCCTATCAGGGGGTTTTGAGATACAAATCCCTCTACCAGGTGGCTTTGAGTTTAAAACCCCCTACAGGGGGTTTTGAATTTTAAACCCCTACCAGAGGTTTTTGCAGTTAAATCCCCCTCTTCAAAACAAAAAAAAAAAAAATGCAAACAACAATCCCCAAATTCCAACAGCACAGTTGAGGAAGATTTTGATTTTAAAACCCCATCCAAAATTTACGATAACCCCATCTTCAATATAAAAAAAGCAAATTACACACTCAAAATTCTATGAGCGTAGCCAAAGGGGTTTTGAGTTTAACCCCCCTCCCCCTTCCAGTTGGGGTTTGAAGCTAAAAAGTACCTCTTCAATATAAAAAAAAGCAAATTACACACTATAAAATCTATGAGCGTAGCCAAAGGGGTTTTGAGTTTAAATCCCCCTCCTCCAGATGGCTTTTTCTTTAAAGTTTAAAACCCCTCCAGATGGTTTTGAGTTTAAAATTCCCCTACAGAGCGTTTAGAGTTGAAAACCTCTCTCTTCAATATTACTAGTCACCAAATTCTATGATCGCAGCTAAATGGGGTTTTGAATTAAAAACAAAACAAAAAAAACCCAGAGATTTTTTAGTTTAAAACCCCTCAACAGATGATTTGACGAAAAAACTTTCCTTTTCCATATAAAATCTAAAGCGAAATACAGGCATGTAATTCCAAGAGCGTAGTCAAGAAAGGTTACACATTTCTACCAGTGGCTTGGGCTCCATTAATTAAATGTAAATAGTCTTCTGCCGAAATTGAAAATCATTGAAAATCATTAAATGTGTCTCAACAAAGATGGCTAAGACAGATTTTAGGAGTCAGTCATAGAGATCGGGTCTAAATCAAAGAAATCATATGCCGAACTGGGAGTCGAATCCTTAGTAAGGCTGTGACAGAGCGTCGCATGAGGTTTTGCGGGACATGTTTTCCGACAAAATGAATTACGCAAAATAAGAGTTGCGAAAACAGCTTGCCGGAAAATGCGCCGAACGGCGCGAGAGGGTCTAAGTCAGTAAGAATAGCACATTAGGTTTTTGAAATAAAACTTTTTAATAGCAAGATAATGCACTGTAGATACCTCAGAATATGCATTTTGTTGGCTTTCAATACCTGAAATAGTGCTCGGCGGCGGGGCTTCGCCACGCGCAGGGGGAGCGCTGCGAACTCCCCCAGACCCCCTTGATAGCAAGGGTGGGGAGTCTACAATAAACAATAAACGTCTTCCGAAAGGGTCAGAATGTAATAAAGATTAATTATGTACACACACACACACACACACACATATATATATATATATATATATATATATATATATATATATATATATATATATATATATATATATATATATAAATATAATTTTTTTTCGCGGGGTGGGGGGGGGGGGAGGTCGGCGTTCCCCCCCCCCCCCCCCAAAACCCTCCCCGAAAAAAAATCCTGGCTACGCCCATGTTAGATATGAATATGTCGGCTAAACAGGTAACCCCATTTTCAAAGTCTACTTTCCTATTCGTAGGAAAATTAAAAAGTGTTCAGGAACATCTCTCCGTGTTTGACATCAATCAAATTCACCAGATAAGTTATACACTTAGGCCCACGGGCACGGGTTGTATCCGGCTAGTAAAGAATTATACATATTTAGATTGGAGCAATAATGAGACATTTAATTCTTTTTTTTTACAGAACCGTGGAAGCAGCGTCCAGATTAGACAACGTTTAAAATGCAAAGAGATTCTTAAAGTTTTTTTGTTTTTTTTTAATTACTTGGTGAAAGCCGCATTTCAGTGTTGATACAAAATATTGATTTGCTTGATCTCGGGAAGGTTGCTGTAAAACCCAGTCTCCGCCCATGTATCAGCTCCTGTTGACAGTGAACGACTGTATGTTACAGCTTGTTACTAACTACTGTGGAGGCCTACAAAGACGACCTGAGATGTCAGGCCAGATATAGCAAAAAGTAACTTATCACTGATAGTAAATATTTGACCTTGTAAACTGACACCTGTCCGTGTCAGCGATGATATCCGTCGCACTGTCAGTCAGGTAAACAGAAGTCAGTTGGCGCCGCTTCACTACCGGCAACGACTGGCGCAGAGTGAGAGAACTCAAGAAATCTGAGACAGGTAGAGACTTTCCCAGTAAAATATAGACTCTAAATGCTGATAAGTCATTTTGACTAATGTGTCAGGGGTGTGAAGTGAAAGAAGTATTGCAAAGTATTTAATTATAAAAAAATATCTTTAAAAAAGATCTCTAACTTTTAAATTAATTATTCATTTGATTCAATGAAGCAATATACGGAACTTTAAATTACAATATTTTTCAAAAATCGAAAGTATAGATAGGCAAGAAGACATTGAAAGATAAATAAATTTTCACTATTTACCGAACTAGTAACATCTAGCTAGGGACTAGATCAATTGATTCTTAGCCTGGGCTTCGAGTTTCTCTGGTGGTAGTTGTTGGATCTTTTTGTGGGCATTTCAAATCAAGTCATGTACATAAATTCAATAAACTTAAAAAGAAACAGTAAGAACTGTGTTAAAATGTATTTTATTAGGAATCAAAAACCTAATCCGGAATTCGTTTAAGGACAAACAAACATTAAAGAATATATGCAAGAGTTTCAGACAACACGATTTTGAAAGGAAAAAACTGCCACATTCATGCTTCTTACCATACCTTTATTCAAGTCAGAACTTCATGGACAGTGGGTGGGCGGAGGATGGAATATGGACAATAACCTCAAAAACGGCTCTAACGATTTTCCTCAATATTTATCAGTTGATGTATATCGCTGAGAAAAGAATTACTAGCTCGTTGGTCACATGGGGAAAAATTTAGTTTGACCGTTATACTTTTTCAAAGTAGAAAAAGAAGTAGAAAAAGAAAGAAATTTACAATAGGCTAGAGAACTAGACCTAGATCTAGATCCAAACATCGGTTTTGAAAGGACTATCGCGTTCTTGAAAGGACAATCGCGTTCGGAAATTTCCAAATGTAAGACTTTATTGATTCAAGAGTTTAATAAATTAAAGTTCTGGACAATTACGCGCATTTAAGTCTAAATGTAAATGCCTGTCATTGGAATACTATAAAGTGTACTAGATCTATACACTCGCTTAACCAGGATTCTTTCTCAGGGGGGGGAGGGGGCGGGGTATAAAATGATCCATTGTTTTTTTAATCCAACATTCATTAGTTATTAAGAGAAACATGGACGCCCTATACGTTGTATAGAGGAGGTAGTGTCGTTTTAAACATGTATTTTGTATGTTTTTCTTGTTTGGTTTTTGTTGTTGTTGTTTTTTCTCATTTTGTTTAGGTAGCTCGGTATGGTAAAGTAAAGCAACCCTTTCAGACCTTTCGATCTACAGGGCAGTTGATATAAAGGTCATCCGTTTCTTTGGCCTACGGTTAACGAGGTTGCCATGTGGTCAGCACAATGATCCACCGCCTTTCTCCAACTATTGTCAGGTACCCATTAGAGTTGGGTGGACCCAGGAGGGTCCTAAAATACCAATACTCCAGACATCACCGAGATCACTCGGACATCACTCCCCCCTCCGCCCACTAAGTATGGAATAGTCAGCAAAACATTTGATTGCTAATTTAGCTTCCAGGGACTGAGTTTGAAAGAAATGTTTGTCTTGTACGACAGAAATGCTGATGATTTCGTTTCCTCTTCTCTCGTGCTGTAGTATTGTATTGTAACGATGACAAAAGCACATCGATGTTGTCAGACCTAGATCCAAGTTTTTAATTATCAACTCGCTAGACAATCAGAAGTAGGCCTACACGAACTTGACATCAAAAAAACAAAAGTTCACCGGATATGATTGACGGATGCGACTTCCGGCTTTCGTTAAGCTCACATATTTTCTAACCAGCCTTTCCTTTGTTACAAGTTATTCTGAATTTATTATTGTAAATATGTAAAGCTTGTTAAGAACAATGTACCAAAAAGACTAAAGAATAGTGTTGTAGTATTTATCAGTGTATATGACCTATGTGCTACTCAGTAGACTTCCATATTACATGCACATACAAATATAATAGCATAATTTTATAACACGTCTTGCATGCTCCTGAACTCAGACTTCAGGCAGTAAACTGACAGGTCATTTCAACCCATTGATTAAAAGATCCAATGATTTTTCGCCTACGTCTCACAACTTGAGGTGAATCGCCAACTGTGCAGAACACATCTAATGGTATGCATTTCCCTCCAACCACTGTTGTTGTTTTTTTTTAACATACGATTACGATATGGATGGATAGATAGATAGATAGATAGATAGATAGATAGATAGACAGATAGATAGATAGATAGATAGATAGATAGATAGATAGATAGATAGATAGATAGATAAATAGATAGATAGATAGATAGATAGATAGATAGATAGATAGATAGATAGATAGATAGAAGGTCGGATGGATAGATAGACAGATAGATAGATAGATAGATAGATAGATAGATAGATAGATAGATAGAAGGTCGGATGGATAGATAGACAGATAGATAGATAGATAGATAGATAGATAGATAGATAGATAGTTAGATAGATAGATAGATAGATAGATAAATGGATAGATAGATAGATAGATAAATGGTTAGATAGATAGATAGATAGATAGATAGATAGATAGATAAATGGATAGATAGATAGATAGATAGATAGATAGATAGATAGATAGATAGATAGATAGATAGACAGAAGGACGGGTGGATAGATAGATAGATACTGCGATTTCCTTGCAATGCAATTATAAATTTCACACATCTTTAGGGCGGACCGCATCCCAAACATAAATCTTTCATTGTCTGTCCTAGTTTTAGATTTATTATGTTGTTGTTATGATTATATCCTACTTAGTAGACAAAAAATAAAATGCTTATGTTTGATTTGATCACTTTTGTCATTTAATAAAAACGAATTTTATTGCTTGTCAAAGTAGCGTTTCTTCTCAAAACCCTATCATTGTATGTTTGATCAGTTTTGAAGGACCGACCAGGGCGTGACTGTGTAAAACACTTGGCGTCCCACGACTCACCTTCAAGGATAATATATTATCAGAATGCCTGCTACGTTGCAGCTGTGAGTAGGCTGCCGGGTCACATCCCGCCTCGTGCAAGGACCTTCCCCAAGCGTCACGCGCAGAACGGAAGGAGGCTAAGGGAGTCCAACCACTCATGCGAACATTGCTATACTCTTGAATTGAATCTAAGAGATTACACGCGGGAGATAAATTCCCGCGTTCTGATCGATTGTGCTAAAAATAGCCGGTCTGACCTCGCTCATTGTTTATATCTCTTTGTTGCGATTGTGTGTGTGATTTAATGTGTGTCTGTTGTTGTTGTTTTGTTTGTATTGATATTTACAATCATGTTGGAGTTACTGCTTCATAAATCAAAACAAGAGAAATATCGGGTAAGAGAAAAGCTTTGATTCTCTCTACAAACTTCAGATTCTAAAATGTATAGGCCATGACATGTCGGCAAGATGGAAGACAATCGTGCAGGTATTGACAGACGATAGATGACTCACCCGTGTGATTTGTTTTCTCACGGAAAAAAAATGTGTTTGCGTGACAGCATGTGTGTGTTTGGTTGGCAGTGTGTCTCTGTGTGTGCCTGTTAATGTGTGTGTGTAGCATTGTTTACACGTGCTAGTAGGTGCTAAGTACGTGGACTCAACATGGCGGGAGTGCTAGGAGATAAATGACAAACTGTTTTGTTGACATTAGTCAATAATTTACGATTGAAGTAGAGACTAGATGAATGTAAATATGGTGTCAACGATTGTGGTCACAAGAGTTCCGGGATAATGTTAGCAATACAAACAAAACTTGGCTATTGTCTGCATTAAACAATCAAACAAATTAGAGCTACTTTAAACGTTATTGTTTGGTTAATGAGACCTAGATTCACAACTTAATCTTATACATTGCAGACGTCACTTAAAAGAAGAAGATAATTACGTCCCAGGTGTATCAATGTATTTATCTAGGGGTGCATGTTAATTAAAGACAAAGTCTACTTAGTCATTGGTTTTCCTGGCTGATACAGGCAACCCGTTTCATGCTCTTGCTCTAATCATCAAATGGCACTAAGAAAGAGCATTTATTCGTCCTATCGGCTTTCCACAAAAGCCTACACACATTGATCTACCAACACGGACCTATGCACGGGAATTTACCCACACACATGAATCTACCCACACACATGAATCTACCCACATACATGAATTTACCCACACACATGAATCTACCCACACTCAAGAATTTACCCACACTCAAGAATTTACCCACACACAGGAATCTACCCAAACTCAAGAATTTACCCACACACAGGAATCTACCCACACTCAAGAATTTACCCACACACAGGAATCTACCCACACTCAAGAATTTAACCAAACACACAGGAATCTATCTACAATCAGGAATCTATCAACACTAAAAAATCTACAAAGAGTTTAAAAGCAATATAATAACTCAAGTTTAACTTCACACTTAAACATTTTTTTTCAATCAATCACCTGGGGATTTAAATCAATATTATCATGTTGCATGTAGGCCTATTTTGTTTCATTGATAGTGGATCCTTCATAAAACAGTTTGTCAATAACATTATAATTATCTTTAAAAATTTATTGTGCGAATCAAATTAATTGCACATCTTCAAAAGTTTTAGTCTTTTTGCTCCTCTGACAAAACTAAGTGCACCCCATTTAACTTTGTATTACCGTAAGGCCAGTCTCCGATGAAGAAGTATTCATCTGTTTCTTCGCGGTCTACATTAAAGTGGCATCACTTTTCTAACGTTTTTTAAGAAATTGTAGCCAACTCTGTCTGATTTATTCAAAAGGTCTTTGTATGCTGATAATCCTGATATACTAAGAAAATCTCTGTATTTTGGACCTCTGGTTATCTCGTTATCTGGTATATTTAAAAAGTCTTAATATTCAGATTGTATCCCAGGACTATTATCGACACTTGGCATTCACGTGATTTACCGCTAATTACTAATTATTATTCCTTATTTCTTCAGATACTAACTGACGCCTGACGGCTTTGTCTGCACGAGATGCTGAAAAATATGCAGGTCATGTGAAGCACAGCACTCATCCTTAATTTTCGGAATCGAAGACATTTCCATGATGATCACGTGGGCTTCTTTGACCTTTCCATTTGGCTAACAAAATTTACTTTCAAAACCGCATTTCAAGTTAATCTGATTTATCCCATAATTGGACAATCAAATTTATTTTTTTTTTGTTCGGTATTTTTCCCCATTTGCCATTGATACAAAAATGTGAATGAATAGCTGAAAATGAGTTGTTGTTTTTTTCCTTCACTTCCGTCGTGTGCTGCTGCACTGACCTATACACTTTTTGAAAAATATATGTGTAGTGTTTTTCTTTATCAGCGTTGACTGATAGGTAACTTTGATTGACAGGCACAATTCCAAAGGCATACCGTGGCCATTGGGCTTTTGGGTGATTGGGATGGAGGTCAAAGAGGGTGCCAAAGTAGGAAGTTCAGTTAGTGCGAGGTCATGGTATACAGTAAGCTATCAGTTACCACTGTAGGCCTACATACTGTATACTGTATACACTTAGAATAAAACGTACGTCAAACAGAGGCTAAAGCCAAGTAGATGTCACGAGAATGATGTCACTATTTTATGACTGAACAAAGTACACAGCCACTATGAAACGCTAAGACAAACAGAAAGCTAATGTTTATAAAAACACAAGTATTTAAAGTAGAATAAATGACATCAATTGACTTAAATGAAATGACGCATCAAAATCTGACATTGTGTGACAGAAGCTACTGACATCTTGATAAATTATTGACATCTTGTATCTAACATGAAGTGACTGACATCCTGAGACAGACTTAAAATGACTGACATTCTGTAATTGACATGAAATGACTGACATCCAGTGGTTGAAATGAAATGACTGACACGAAATGACTGACAACCTATGACAGACATGAAATGACTTAGCATCCTGTGGCTGATATGAAATAACTGACATCCTGTGACTGATATGAAATTACTGACTTCCTGTGACTGACTTGAAATGACTGACAGAAAATGCCTGACACGAAATGACTGACAACCTATGACAGACAAGAAATGACTGTCATCCTGTGACAGACATGAAATGACAGCCATGAAATGACTTGCATCCTGTGAAATCAAGAAATGACTAACATCCTGTGACGGACATGAAATGACTGACATCCAGTGACTGACTTGAAATGACTGACAGGAAATTTCGGACACAAAGTGACTGACAACCTATGACAGACATGAAATGACTGTCATCCTGTGATATACATGAAATGACTTGCATCCTGTGAAGTCATGAAATGACTGACATCCTGTGGCTGACATGAAACGACCAACATCCTGTGACTAACATGACATTACTGACTTTCTGTGACTGACATGAAATGACAGCCATGAAATGACTGACATCCTGTGACAGCCATGAAATGACTGACATCCTGTGACTGACATGAAATGACTTGCATCCTGTGACATGATATGACAGCCATGAAATGACTTGCATCCTGTGACATAAATGACAGCCATGAAATGACTTGCATCCTGTGACATGAAATGACAGCCATGAAATGACTGATATCCTGTGACATCAAATGACAGCTATGAAATGACTTGCATCCTGTGAAGTCATGAAATGACTGACATTCTATGCATGACATGAAATCTTATTACTAGAAACGCAGTAAAAACTCAATCATTGAGCATATATTTTTACGCTCCAGTTGTTCTAGTGTGTGTTTACAGTGGCGTCTCTACAGGGGTGCGTACCTCAGTGGGTGACACCAAACCTAGCAACGCTTCTGTAAATTGATTTGTTTTGAATTCCTCTGTTTCTTCAAATTTGAAGATAACTACATCCTAGTCCAATTCAGGCATAGTATGCTGGAGAGTTTCTGACGAAACCACGATTTGGTCTTGCATAATTCAAGTGAATACCAAGGGCTGCTATGAAAGTAGAAAACAAAAAAGATGATCTGAAGACGTGAGACAGACAAGACGTGTATTTGTAGTGAGCTACATCTTGATGATCATTTCACTTGTTTCTACACACAGCTACTTTCAAGTGGAATTTATGTATATCGTTTATAAAAGTTACATTAAGTTTTATTTCATCAAGGTTGATTTCAACATGTAGCCACAGGGTCTCTAGACTTATTGTGTACATAATAATGAAACATATATTATGTGTGTGCAATGTACCGTCAGTTCACAATAAGACAAAGTATTATAGGCCTACCGATACCGACTTGACAGGTTCGTTATACTCTATCTCCTTTCTGTTGAAAGATTTTGTCTTCTGTATAACTAATGGTCCTGTTGCCATCTATTTTATTCCGAGGCTGTCGATTTTGTTTTGTTTCCAAGTGTATCGATCGGTTTGTTAATTGTGTTACTATTAATAACAATTTTTGATGACCTTTTGTGGACACAGCAAAATCTAACGGCAGCCCTATACAAATATATAAAAAGTAGAAGATGATAATGCAAGAAATAAAAATGGAATTAGAATTAAGATTGAATCCAAAAACTATGTCATGATGTCTATAATAAGCTATGTGAACTGTTGTTTATTAGCCAATCGTATTAAAACCCAACATGTCGCTAACTGTTAATTAAAAACATAAATTTCCGTTGCATAAATAATCAGTCAGCAAGTCAAACAAGAGCTTAGGCCCTAGGGCATCATTTCTCAACGATGTTTTATTTTTTATTTTTATTTTGAGATTACATATGAAGATGCATATTGGATACTAAAACAAATGTTGTTTTAAAAACTAAGTAATTATTAATAAGTGTAATTTTATAACTTCAGCAAATTATGATGTGCTTTACACAAACGTAAGATTGATATCTGAACAAACTTCTGTCTGGGAAAGATCCAAGCAGATGTAAATTATGACATCTCTGTTACCGATGGCTCATATCCCAATGAGCTCGGATTAGAAGCGAGGCCAATGGTCGAGCACATCAGGGAAACGCCCCCATCAACCGTCCAGGTGTCCGCCATAACAAAACCGTCATTTGAGGAACTGTGTGTGGATAGTGACCTGTTTGGTGGGGCTTTCTTCCATGCCCGTTATGGATGTACTTAGGCACTCCAACGGCTCCTCTAACGACGGTTTCCACCCGAGAGCTACGGTGAGGTTGATAAGCATAGCTCGGGCTCCAGGCTGATTGATTTGTTTGCCCAAATAGGTCGCAGTTGTCCTATGAGAATTCTAAGATATGTTCACACCCAGTTACATTGTAAGAGTAAAAATAGTAAAAACATGCTATTGAAAGTACAGAGAAAGATTATTGATAATCTATCCAATAGAAAAGATAACCGTGACCACATGTTTACCTGGAAGTACATTTGTTCGTATTGTTGGCGACCCCAGAGAGCGGGGACAAAATGGTCAACTAAATAAAAATCCACTTTAATAAACTTGTGACAATCACGTGACCTGTCTAATGGGTCATTTCCGTGACCTTACATCTGCCAAGACCTGAGAAATTAGGGGCGAGACACTGGCGACAGGCAAACCACCGTTACGTTTGAAGCATCACCTGCGGGACGCGTGGTGGACACTGGTCGCATTAACTCCCCGTATTGAAGTGACAACTGCATAATGGATGTCCATCGGAGAGCCGTGGAGTGGAGCTTACATCTGTGTCGATCGGTGCTTTCTTTTTTCTCATCGACACAAAAGCCGCGGCTGTTCCAGGAGAATTAAGTCCAAATTCGGTCAAGCCAACGAGAAATCTTGATAATAATTCGCTGGGATCTGGAATACATTGAGTTAGTAATGCATGTATTTTTTGTATGTGAAGCTTCAAAGCGTGGGGGCTCTCAAGTTAGATTTTCTAAATACTCGGCTTATTTAATATTGCATTCAGTGGACACTATCAAAGATGAAATGTAGAGGTTGGCTTTGAAAAACATTCAATATCTATAAAACAATAGGAGAACATGTTTACTAACTTTATGCCGAAATACGAATGTTAATATTTGTGAAACCTTTTTTTTTTTAATGCCTAAACAAACAAAAAAGTTAAATAAAGACAATGTGAACGCGAGTAACCAAATAAACATTTAATAAGCAAATAATTATTAGAACTTATTCCAAACCAAGTCCAACAGCCTACAAAGTGAATCACTAAAATAAAACCAACAGTATTGTATTGTGCATCTTACGTTGCTAGTCTTCGCTTTATTATAAAACATTTATTTCATGTCTTAGAACAGGTGTCTTTAATGATTAATAAGAAAAACATTAACAATAGTTTTTAAAAAGACAAAAACCTCCTTTGTGCAACATATAGAGCAATTGTTTTTCTCTTAAAAATTAATGAATGTTAGATTTAAAAAACAATAATGAAACATTTTCTTACCCCCCCCCCCCCCCACTCCCCGAGAAAGAATCCTGGTAAAACCTGAGTATACATCGAATACACTTAATAATATTCCAATGATAAAAGTATTTAGATCTAAGAGTAGTCTAGACTTAGAAGACGAAGCGCACAATTTTCCTGAACATTAATTTATTAAACTCTTGAATCATTCGGAAATTCCCGAACGCAATAGTCCTTTCAAGAATGCGAAAGTCCTTTCAAAACTGATGTTTGGATCAAGACCTAGAATCCTAGATATAGATCTCTAGCCAAATTTAAATTTATTTATTTTTTACTTGAAAAATGTTAACGGTTTCCCCGTGTGGCCAACGAGCTAGTAATTCGTTTCTCAGCGATATACATCAAGAGTTCATTTTCTAGTAAAATCGTTAAAGTCGTTTTTGAGATCAGCTGAGCAGGTTCCTGGATCCAGGTTACATGAAGGAGTGACTTGAAAATAGGTATTTTAATAACAATTTAATTTTAATTAGAAAAGATTCTGCAATAATAATGTAGTTTCATATCCGGTCAACAGAATGAGTCTGCTAAGATAAAGGGTTATCTCATCAATGGACCAACTCCAATATCTATCCATATGAAGATCACAGAGCTGTCAGGTAACGTTTTGGTATGTCAAGTAATATTTGGTCTTTCAAGTAATATTTGGTCTGTCAAGTAATGGTTTTTGGTCTCTCAAGTAATATTTGGTCTGTCATGTAATGTTTTTTGGTCTCTCAAGTAATATTTGGTCTGTCATGTAATGTTTTATTTGGTCTCTCAAGTAATGTTTGGTCTGTCAAGTAATGTTTTGTTTAGTCTCTCAAGTAATGTTACCTAGAGACAGAAGCTCATCAGACATAACCTATTGATACTATTTTTGTCCATAAGTGTATCATACTCTGCCTTGGTTGCTAATGACCTTTTCATATGCTGATATAATCTTAGATCAGTAGTTTGATTTCGCCCTATATCGCCCTATAGGTTTGTACTGAGCAGGATGTAATATTTGTTTCAACTGAGCGTCGGTGCTTGAGGGCATCCTTGGCCAGCGTTACTACTTTGAAAAATAAACTAATAAAGGAAGACAGGTGAAGTCCTTTAAGGTTTAAAAGGTAAAGGTTTTTTTTTTTAGCGATGAAGAACTTCGAAGATGTTTAGCTTCCATCAGAACATGGTCATGTGACCAAAGAGATATCAAATTTCGTTCCTGATACTGATTTGTATGTTATTATCTATTTATAATTCTCTCACTATCTATCTATCTATCTATCTATCTATCTATCTATCTATCTATCTATCTATTTTATCCCAGACACACATAAGATATAGAAGGGAGACACGCGAAGTAAAACACATAAATTTTAGGGAATCTCGCATGAAGAACATTTTCTCGAGAGAGGGCGGAAATGTTCCGAGGTAATGGAACAGAGACCATTTTACTGGGGGAGGAAGGAAGGGGGTGATTAATCAATGGCAACTTCAACAGTTCCCTTCATACGAGCGCCACCTAGGGGCAGATACAGCACTTAACATATCTCTCTTCTCTACGTGGGTGAGTCAAAGCGAAGCCTGAAGGTAGACATTACAGTTGAAACCTTTTCTCCCATTCATCAGCTGTCCGTGTTGACAAGAGTGGGTCACCATGCCCGGAGCAAGTCAGCCTGATCTTGAGACCCACTGATAGAATATTTAGAATATTTAGGGCCATGGGGACCAACTTGAGACTTACTGCATTACATATTCATTTAGTTTTTTTTTTTGTTTTGTTTTGTTTCTCTTCAGTAATGTAATAATCATTGTAATGGCATCCATCAAACTCTTTTGTTGATGTGTTTACATATGTATAAATTATATATATATATATATATATATATATATATATATATATATATATATATATATATATAAGCTGGATGTGAGCCGATGCCTGCGGGCCTCAGTTTGGGTATTACTGGTCAGACGTTTAGGTCTATGTCAAACTTGGCGAATGTTCCCTAAACATTTTTAAAGATAATTTTCCACGAAAATGAAAGTAGTGTGAAAATAGGTTTACCGTTTAGCCGACTTATTGATATTTAATATTAAATACTGTGAAAACGGGTTTACCCGATTTGTAAGTTTTTATCAAGATTGGTCAAACGGTTTTGATTTTTATTCGGGACATACATCCATACATACACCTAACATTTAATTATATATATTAGATTAGATTTCTATTAATTTATTCTGCCAGAAGCTGTTTGTTTCGACAAACCCGGCAGTGTTTCCATTTTACATGTTTGACCCAGTGACCTAGAATTAAAGGCTGTGAGTCATCCAGACTTCAACTTGTGTTATCTTATCGAGTGCCACCTGACGAAACATTCGCAAATATCATTACATGATCTTTCAGTTTGAAACAAACACACAACTTTAAATACTAGATTGAATATGTGCCAATATGTGTCAACAAAGAAAACTGAAGAGACGAACTATAATGTACCCTTAGGTTCTATCCCCTCAACAAACATAATAAGTAAACTAATGCGCTACTTTATAGCACAATTGCGTCTTCATATAACAATATCTGCAATCCGTTGGAAACATTTTGTAAGTAGTAGAGTCTTATTTCCATTACTACTTCTGGAAAAATGACAGCCTTACGACATGCATCTTCAATAGTCTTTGACAACCAGTCCATCTCCTGGACTTCACGTGTGGATCAGATATTGGGTCCGGCAAAAATGGTACCACCGACAGGAAAGGGGCAAAGGCGAGCAACTGGCGCCTAAACCAGTAAGTTTCGGGCAGCCAGATGCTCGTTAGCCTTGGCTGGCTATCCATATAGGAGAGGGAAAACTCTTTGAATTCAAACGTCTGCTGTCCACCTAGACGATTGAAAACTCTTGAATTCAAACGTCTGCTGCCCACCTAGACGATTGAAAACTCTTTGAATTCAAACGTCTGCTGTCCACCTAGACGATTGAAAACTCTTGAATTCAAACGTCTGCTGCCCACCTAGACGATTGAAAACTCTTGAATTCAAACGTCTGCTGCCCACATAGGAGAAGGAAATCTCTTGAATTCAAACGTCTGCTGCCCACCTAAGGGAGGGAAAACTCTTGACTTCAAACGTCTGCTGCCATGCAGCTCTACCCAAACATGGCTTGATGGGAAGGGCTTCGGGAGTCAACGTTATCGCTTTGACTTCAAAAAAGAATTAAATGATAATTGGAGCAATGAAATAATAAAGCAAAAAAAAAATAATAATATTAATAACCGCCTGGTTGTGTGGAATGCGATTCAGGCTGACGTGGCGATAGTCCCCTGTTCGAACCCTGCCCGCCGCCATCCTCTTCCCTCTCCTCTTCCCCCAGGAGGCTTGACTCGTAAAAATGTTCATTTCTGAAGGAACGTAAGAAACCTGATACACGCCGTCACTGAATAAGTCGAAAATATTTATTTTTTTTTTGGTTCTAACACTGGACTGGACAAAACACACACGCAGCACACACATAAAAACAAGCAAAAAAAAAAAACTTTTTAAAAACAACAAACCTTATCTAAGGGTAAGAACTCAAGCCATATTTCTCAATACTGTGACATTTATTTCCATTTCCCGATATCAGGCAGAATGAACTATTTACCACTATTTAACTAGCTCATTGGTTGTTTGTTTGTTTTTTTAAATTGATTCTTGCTTTGTTAGGAACACTATATAATTGTGCAAAGTTCCAGCTTGACCAGAGAATGGGAAGAGGGAGAAAAAACATGTTGCACCAGACAGTTGATATCCACTTTGCGAAAACTAGTCGCACATGCAACCGTGTGTTGTAGGTTGTTTTTTTTTTTTAAATAGAACTACCCCAATAACAAAGATCCTAGTTCCTTGATATTTATCCGTTAAATCTATATAGATGAAATACAAATTTTTTTAAAAAATTCTAATCGCACTATAAAGTGCACGGGATGAGAGGACTAGAAAGAAATGATCTACATCTATTTATATCTACTGCTGATGTGTCACAGGCATTTCAGTTTCGCTCTATTTCTAAGTACAATGTATGTATGAGGTGTCCGACAGGAAAGACACAATGAACATAGTTTGATAAATCTCCTCGAGGGAAATCAACCATCGCCCCATCCTAGACGTTGTCAACGGCTTCCATCTCATTAGAACCAGTTCTCTCCCCTTTTTCTGCTCGTTTTGAGCTCTTGGCCTTGAAAACCAGACGACCTCGCTTGTCGCCTGCTACAACTAGCGTCACTTCTGTCGGATAAAAACTGATTGGGTTATTTTTTTTTTGTTCAAAAGAAAAATAAATCGAGAAATTTGGACTATACTTTGTAATTTGTTTATAACACACATATTAAACCGTGATTAGTGTTTTTTTTCTTAATTAAATGTAGATTTATTCTGTCTATTTCCATATTCCCTTAGAACAAACCAACGTTCCCTATTCTAACACTCGGTCTGTGGTCTTCGGTTTTAGCCTTCATTTTCACAAGCCTTTTTGGAGATCTTCTGGAGTCACCAGGTAAGCCACGTCATTAAATGTAATTAAATATTCAATAATGAGACATACTTTGTATAATTATATATTAAAACAAACTAGCAATATAGCAAGAACAAAGGTTTAGTAGCGATGACTCTAGAGACAAAGCACACACAAAACTCGACTCATTTAGTGATACAGACTTACGTAAAAAGGGGGGGATGGCACTTCTGTTGGCCCATAGACGGGGAATAGGGGGGGGGGGCGATTTTAGTGGACCCCAGAGATACATGGGTCTTATTGAGATAGTTCAATTTGGCACGGCACCGAAGATGCCGTATGGTAATATGGATCTGTATTAGACTTGAGTTTGCCTTCGTCGTTTGTAGCTGACAGGTCAGTTAGGCTGATCTATTTTATATCTTGTATTTTGAAATGTATTATTAATATTTCATTGTATAGCGGATCTTTCGTGGTCTTATAAGGTGCTCTAGTCCAATTTCTTTTATGGAAAATTTAGGCAACAAACATAACTTAGTCCTGAGTCTACATCGAGATTCGAACGCCACCTTATGTGGGTAGCCAAACGATTTATGTTACTCGACTTGCTCGAATAAGTTTGTTGAAATCTAGTGTTAAGAAACGACTGTATCTTGTTCAAAAATCTATTTGTATATTTCAGAGAGAGAGTGGAGTATGAAAGAGAGAGGAAGAGAAAGAGAGAGGGGAGAATGAAAGGGAGAGAAAGAGAGGGATGGAGTGTGAAAGAGAGAGAAAGAGAAAGAGAGGGCGGAGTGAGAAAGAGAGAGGAAGAGAAAGAGAGGGATGAAAAAGAACTGATCATAGGTGTCAGTTGAAGGTGGTACTATGTAGCAAACCAAATGTTCTTTGTCCTCAGCAATGAGAGACTTCTGTAAGTTATGTTAGCATTCTTACACAAAAAGGCTTCTGTTCTGCCACACGCACCAGAATTTAGCAAGAAAAACAAAAGGTCAAACGCCTTGGTCAAGTCAATAAAAGCTCTAAAGATGGACTGCCTTTCTTCTCTGTTTTTCTCCTGGTGGGAGAAGACCATATCTGTTGTGGATCTACCGGCCCTAAAGCCACACTGCGATTCTGGGTAAACTCGTTCTGCCAAGATCTGCAGCCACTTCAGTATTACTCCGGCATAAGCCTTCACACCATGCTAAGAAGTGAAATGCCTCTAAAACTGTTACAAACGGAGCGGTCGCCTTTATTTTTGTAAATTGTTACTATGATGGCATCCTTCAATTCCTGGGGACTATTCCTTGCTTCCAGCACAAACTTAGCAGTTCATGGAGTGGCTTGATTAGGGCATGCTTTCCAGCGTGAATGGCTTCTGCAGGAATACCATCTCCTTTCCCGTGTGCAAGCATGTCAATGGTTGTGCCCATTTCCTTTACAGAGGGTGTTTCGTCTAATTCGCTCAAAACTGAAAGTGATGGGAAGTTAGACAAAGCAGTTGGCGAGATGACATTTTCAATCTGGTAGAGTTCTGCATAGTGTTCAACCCATCGTTCCATTTGCAGCGCACGATCGCTGATGATTGAGCCATCTTTTGACTTGAGCGGAGCACACTTGCTGGTGTGAGGTCCAAAGGCTTTTTTCATGCCCTCGTATAGTCCTCTGATGTTACCACAGTCGGCACAAGATTGGATGTTTTCACATAGGTCCTGCCAGTATTTGTTAGCGCACTGTCTTTGGGCATCGTTTCGAGTAGATCTGTAAGGTGCTTGGGGTGGGCTCCTTCTTGTATTTTAGCATGGCTACTCTCTTGCTTCTAGTGGCAGTTTCCATTTCTATCAGACTTGCTTCAAACCAGTTTTCATTTGTCTTTGTTTTGTTCCCAAAGACCAGTGACGATGTTTGGTACATAGCATCACGTATGGACGTCCAAGTTTTGTCTACCTCAGTCACTGAGAAGTTTTAGAAACATAATCTAGAAAGATCTAGGTAATCAATCTATCTAAATGTACATAAGATAATTAAAATCAACCGACATGAATTATTTCGATCTAAGATTTTTGAAACATTATCTTAATGGAAACTAACAGGAAATGGTTTTGTTTCAATATTTGAGTGAATATATAGTTCTGTTATTAATAGCCCATTCTAAAGAAAATCTGAGAAATGATTTTGTATTATTTATAAACTTTGAAAACTAAAGATCACTACTTTTCCATAGATATAAATAAATCTAGACTGGCCGATTAAAGAGTTTTATGAAACGAAAATTTGTGACTTGCAATTTTGTGTACTTTATTATACAGCATTTATGAGCAGTATAAAAGTTAAGTGCTTTTTTAACTTTGTTTTTAATAAACACAATGATACACACCTATATATATTGTAAATAAGGAGGCAGTGTAGTTTTGTTTAATCTCTAAAAATGAAGATCATGCAACTTTTCATAATTCGGATATCCGAAAACAATAGATATACATGTTTTCAAGTTACATGAAGTTACTTCCTTCGGCCAGTCTATATTTATTTATGTCTATGTACTTTTCTAAGACAGAAAAGATTGAATTGGGCGACTTCCCTTACAGTTTGAAAAAGAGTTACGTACATAAATAAATAAATAATAAATACATATATATATTTATTATATATATATAGTTATATAGAGAGAGATCTGTGAATCGATCAATCGGGATAAGAATTTGTTTCCCATTGCCAGTCTAGATATAATATACATATATAGAAACCTATGGCTATGTCGTTTAAAGAATATAATTAGTGTTTGCAGTTTTCAGCGCAGCAGAAACAAAAGTAATTACATGTTCAATTAGTTGGTAGCAGTGATCTTTCAGTGTAGCTTACCTAACATTATTGAATTAGTCTACTCATTTCCCACTATTTCCCCATCTTACCTCTTTTCATTTCTTTATGTTTTACTTTATGTTCCATTACATCGCCCAGTCAATTATCTACATCGCTTACTCTTCTTTTTTTTTCTCTTACTGTATTTTATTGTTTGAAGAACGTCAACCGGATCTGAAAATGTCAAAATGTAAACCGAGAGTGAGTGACTGTGGAATAACGGAAGTGTGGAAATGTAGAAACAGAACTAGGGAACTGTTCTCCGTTTGATTCCCATTCTTGGACTAAGCAATAAGAAGTCGACTCTTACCAGTTGGACAATAGCGCCGGCAATCCTGACAAGATCACGCACAAGTTGAACCGGAAATACTATATAACTGTAAACCCAGGCAACAGGAAGCTGATGTCATCACTATGAATTGTATCGAATGTCTGTTGTTGGCTTGTCTTTCTTTATCTGTGACTTTTGCGTTTTTTCATCGTATCATTTGCAAGTTCAAAACTATCAATCTGGTTAATTAAATGTGACGATTAGTTTTCTTCACTAAAATTATGTATTTAGAGACCAAGTCCTACAGAATAGAACGTGACTGGGAATATTCTTATGTGACTTCTCCATTTCCAAAATCGTGTCATATCATTGCTGCACGAAATAAGCAAATGATTTATTCAAAAAACTAAAGAATTAATAGATTTTTTTTTCTCACTTAAACCTTGCCTAAACATGAAGCTGTATCCGTACGATCCTACTGACTTTGTGTGGGCTGCATCAAATCTGCTGTGTTTGGTCTGAACCTACAAACATTTGGTGGTGTGGAGCAGAAGGGTCCGCGGACCACCGTTTGAGAAACACTGGTGTAGAGTACCGGTACCTAGTTTAGTGACGGACTTTGAACGCGACATCGTTTTAGTGATGCAGGCTCGACTGTGGCCTACTCCATATTAAAGTGACGCAGACTCGACTGTAGCCTACTCCATATTAAAGTGACTTAGACTCGACTGTGGCCTACTCCATATTAAAGTGACGCAGACTCGACTGTAGCCTACTCCATATTAAAGTGACTTAGACTCGACTGTGGCCTACTCCATATTAAAGTGACGCAGTCTCGACTGTAGCCTACTCCATATTAAAGTGACTTAGACTCGACTGTGGCCTACTCCATATTAAAGTGACTTAGACTCGACTGTAGCCTACTCCATATTAAAGTGACGCAGACTCGACTGTGGCCTACTCCATATTAAAGTGACGCAGACTCGACTGTAGCCTACTCCATATTAAAGTGACGCAGACTCGACTGTAGCCTACTCCATATTAAAGTGACGCAGACTCGACTGTAGCCTACTCCATATTAAAGTGACGCAGACTCGACTGTAGCCTACTCCATATTAAAGTGACTTAGACTCGACTGTAGCCTACTCCATATTAAAGTGACTTAGACTCGACTGTAGCCTACTCCATATTAAAGTGACTTAGACTCGACTGTGGCCTACTCCATATTAAAGTGACTTAGACTCGACTGTAGCCTACTCCATATTAAAGTGACTTAGACTCGACTGTAGCCTACTCCATATTAAAGTGACTTAGACTCGACTGTAGCCTACTCCATATTAAAATGACTTAGACTCGACTGTAGCCTACTCCATATTAAAGTGACGCAGACTCGACTGTAGCCTACTCCATATTAAAGTGACGCAGACTCGACTGTAGCCTACTCCATATTAAAGTGACGCAGACTCGACTGTAGCCTCATCCATATTAAAGTGACGCAGACTCGACTGTAGCCTACTCCATATTAAAGTGACGCAGACTCGACTGTAGCCTACTCCATATTAAAGTGACGCAGACTCGACTGTAGCCTACTCCATATTAAAGTGACGCAGACTCGACTGTAGCCTACTCCATATTAAAGTGACGCAGACTCGACTGTAGCCTACTCCATATTAAAGTGACGCAGACTCGACTGTGGCCTACTCCATATTAAAGTGACTTAGACTCGACTGTACCCTACTCTAAATTAATCTAGTTAGTTATATCTTTGTGATTTTAAGTTACGTTGTGAAGAGGTTTATGCCTTAATGATCTCGCATCTAATACACCCGCACATTATACTCAAGCATCTAGGATATGTGATCAATAGATCATTGCAACACAAACAAATGTCTTTATAACAGCGGACAGTTTTTCTACTTGTCTGCCAGTGGCGTAGCTATGAATTAGTCATCGATTGGGGGCCCGGGATGGCTTGACCTCATTTGGTGGTGTGGAGCAGAAGGGTCCGCGGACCACCGTTTGAGAAACACTGGTGTAGAGTACCGGTACCTAGTTTAGTGACGGACTTTGAACGCGACATCGTTTTAGTGATGCAGGCTCGACTGTGGCCTACTCCATATTAAAGTGACGCAGACTCGACTGTAGCCTACTCCATATTAAAGTGACTTAGACTCGACTGTGGCCTACTCCATATTAAAGTGACGCAGACTCGACTGTAGCCTACTCCATATTAAAGTGACTTAGACTCGACTGTGGCCTACTCCATATTAAAGTGACGCAGTCTCGACTGTAGCCTACTCCATATTAAAGTGACTTAGACTCGACTGTGGCCTACTCCATATTAAAGTGACTTAGACTCGACTGTAGCCTACTCCATATTAAAGTGACGCAGACTCGACTGTGGCCTACTCCATATTAAAGTGACGCAGACTCGACTGTAGCCTACTCCATATTAAAGTGACGCAGACTCGACTGTAGCCTACTCCATATTAAAGTGACGCAGACTCGACTGTAGCCTACTCCATATTAAAGTGACGCAGACTCGACTGTAGCCTACTCCATATTAAAGTGACTTAGACTCGACTGTAGCCTACTCCATATTAAAGTGACTTAGACTCGACTGTAGCCTACTCCATATTAAAGTGACTTAGACTCGACTGTGGCCTACTCCATATTAAAGTGACTTAGACTCGACTGTAGCCTACTCCATATTAAAGTGACTTAGACTCGACTGTAGCCTACTCCATATTAAAGTGACTTAGACTCGACTGTAGCCTACTCCATATTAAAATGACTTAGACTCGACTGTAGCCTACTCCATATTAAAGTGACGCAGACTCGACTGTAGCCTACTCCATATTAAAGTGACGCAGACTCGACTGTAGCCTCATCCATATTAAAGTGACGCAGACTCGACTGTAGCCTACTCCATATTAAAGTGACGCAGACTCGACTGTAGCCTACTCCATATTAAAGTGACGCAGACTCGACTGTAGCCTACTCCATATTAAAGTGACGCAGACTCGACTGTAGCCTACTCCATATTAAAGTGACGCAGACTCGACTGTAGCCTACTCCATATTAAAGTGACGCAGACTCGACTGTGGCCTACTCCATATTAAAGTGACTTAGACTCGACTGTACCCTACTCTAAATTAATCTAGTTAGTTATATCTTTGTGATTTTAAGTTACGTTGTGAAGAGGTTTATGCCTTAATGATCTCGCATCTAATACACCCGCACATTATACTCAAGCATCTAGGATATGTGATCAATAGATCATTGCAACACAAACAAATGTCTTTATAACAGCGGACAGTTTTTCTACTTGTCTGCCAGTGGCGTAGCTATGAATTAGTCATCGATTGGGGGCCCGGGATGGCTTGACCTCTTTAGAGACCCCTGCATTTTGACATTCGAGATCATGTCATGAGATAATGGCATAATATTTAAGGTAAAAAAAATGTCGCTCTCATTTGGAGGCTCCTCCCAAGTGGGGGCCCCTCTCAAGTGGGTGCCCGTGGGGATTTTTAATTTCTCCCCACCCTGTTGTCTGCATGTTGAGTTCCATTCTGTCTAGATATACCAATTTAGCCCTTGCTGTCATTACTTGTTTATAGAGTACCAGGTTTAACTGACTTCTATACTCCGGCTTTGTACAAAAGAAACTACCTACACAAATACCACGTACCTCTATCCTTCTTGCACCTATAAATCTATTTCAAACTGATCTATTTTTTGTATGTTGTTGTTTTTTTGTTTTTCTTCTTTCACATAGACCTACATTTCATTAAACAGAAGAGCTCCATAGTGCTTTTTTAATTCTCAAAATAAAATAAACTAGTACCTTGTCTAATTTTTTACTAGCCAATTTATCCCGTCCCTAATTTGTGTGTGTGTGTAAATGCTGTTAGGCCTTTTACCTGACTATCTGTGAACCTACTTTGACACTTGAAGTAATGTGGGATGATATCATTTCTAAAGCCTCAAGTTTTGACAACACTCCCCCGGCACACAGGTTCATTTATTTAAATATTCACCTGGCCTTAAAGACACTTTTTAAAAAAATGGACTTGACAATCTACAGATATGCTTATTATAGTTGACCTAAATCAAGGTCGTTGTGACCTGGTCTTGACACGAATCAAATAGGTTTTTTTTTTTGTTTTTTTTTTTTTACTTTCTATTTTTTTATCGAATGAAGAGAAAGAGACCGAAGTTTTCTGCACAGTCTACAGGTGTCTCCGTTACCTGCATCTACTTCAGTCTGACTCTATCACCTATTTGACTACAAATTAGTTGAAGTATGCACACTGTGTGTTATGGCTACACAAAATTCGATGCACCTCTGTAAGCTGAAATGTAAACTTCTCTCCTGAAGAAAAAGTAAAGTTTCCCTTTCAGACGTTGCGATCTATGGGGCAGATGATGTTAGGGTCATGTTTCTTTGGCCAACGGTTAACTAGCAGGGTGGCATGTGGCCAGCACAACGGCCAACCGACTTTAATTTCCTCAACTTAAGTCAGACAAGTCAGTCCCAAATTAGAAAGAAAACTATATGGGGAGCTCCCTGATTTGGAAACCGCTGCGCAGTTCGTCTCATATATATTGCTCTAGTCACCTGAACGCTCCGAAATGAGAACGAGGAAGAAAAAAGTCCCGAAATTCAAAATCCCAGTCTTCACCGAGATTCGAACCCAGGATCCCAGGCTCATTAGGCAAGCGCTTAATCGCTCAGCCACTGCGCCTCTTATGAAGACTTACAACAAAAATGTGTTACAGAAGAATCTTGTCGAAAACTCTTGGAACTCTTGGTGTGGATAGTGACAGGGGGCTCTCTTCTATCCCCGCCAATGCAATGTACTTGGTCCTTAAACACCCCAACGGGAGTTCTGTTTTACTTCCCTACTGACCTGATCTTCTTATCAAACGACCGTTTCAACCCTGGTACCACAATGAGGCTGAGAAGCGTTACCCGGGAAACTGCAACGTAAAAGCCAGTGAAGACTAGACTAAGTCTCGCGAGCTGCTGATTCAACTAAAACAAGCAAAAGTTTAAAAAACAAACGTGCAAAAAAGGAGCGTATCTAATGGGAAGAACTACACATTTAAAGCCAAATATCTCAATATTGTAGTGTTTATTACCATTTTTGCCATTATCAAACAATATAATTATCTTATTTAATTTTTTTTTTTTTTTTTATGTATTCATGTCTCGTTAGGTACATTGAATAATTGTGTCAAGTTTCCACTTGATCCGAGACTGGAACGTGGGAGAACTAACGTGTCACAAATTTGTACCAGACAGACGAGTGAATTCAATCATTGTCATGAAAAGTAAGAGTTATTTTCAGATGGACAATTTCAATGAACAAACTAGTTCTCTACAATCAGTTTGTTTTCTAATCAACGCATACAAGGACACTGTTATACAAAAGTTGAGACATCTTTTTATTGTATGTCACAGAAACAGGATGACTGACTGAAGAGAAAGAGTAAAATTTGCCTGACATTTTTTCATCTTATTTTTTTTATACATACTTAATCCAATATAATTTAAAAAAAACTCGAATCATGGACTTAATATTATTAACAAAAGATTGGTTGTTTAATTGTAACCACCACTTCATTATGAGTGTCTCACTGATAGCGAGCCTTTTATTGTTTCTGGTTTTTTACTATTATTGATTTTTTCTTAAGCTAACATTTGGCTCTTTGTGGCGTCACAAAGGTTCCTCCTGTACCCCCCTCCCCCTTAAACCCCAAAATACACCAACCAAAGCGCCGTACACCCCCGCCCCCTATGTTTCCCCTAAAAGTGGTCCAGCTTGCGACTTCCATACTCTTTCTTTGAAAGACAAAGAGGTGTACGGTACTGGCGTCGGAAATGTGATGCAGTGAAAGAGGGCCAGAGGGGCAGCTGGCGCCCTCGCATTTACCATCGTTAACGTTAGATAACGTTATCACTATCGAATGGAAGAGGGTTTGCACTAAGTACCCTACAGCTCTTTCCCTCCCCCCCCTCTCTCTCTCTTCACCATGTTCCGCTTTATATAGGGCCCGATTCTGAAGTACCCTCTAATAGTTATCGTGAGTGTGTGTGTGTGTGTGTGTGTGGGAGTGTGAGTTTCTGTTGGGAGTAAGTGTGATTGGGCTGTAGTGGTCGGTATTTCAGATGTGGATACCTCACTGGAGTGAATGCTTCAAGTAGGTACCTCCAGTAATAAAGAATGTAGATGGCTTTGAAAGCTGGGACCAAGACAAGGGTCTTTGTGGTTGTGGATGTGGGAATTTCTTAAGCAACAAAGTTATCAGATAACATTTTATTCTATCCTCGTTACTAATGTATCACTCTTAAGCGTGTTTCAACAGGAAAACACGTTAAAAGTAAAGGGGGGGGGGGTCTTTGTAATTTACCCCCTCCCCCGCCCGCTCTTTTTAGGACACTCAAGATCGTGGTGGCTGAGTGGTAAAGAGCTTGGCCTCCGAATCGAGGGGTGTCGGGTTCAAAACCAGGTAAAATGTGGGATTTTTAATTAAAGGATTTTTAGGAATGGCCTGAGCCCACCCCAATCTAACAGGTACTTAACATAAATTTCTATGGCTTGCTGGTGAAGGAGGGCGCCAGTGATTTTTAAAAAATATTTTCAATATTCTATTGCCGCCATTGTATTGACGTAACTGTGGTTGGTGGTAGGGTTAAAAAAAATGTTTAAATGATGACGTGAAAAAGCTGACATTAAGATGTTTTTACAAAATGTTATGGGAAAGGTTTCATGTCAGTGGTGAGCAAGTTATGGAGGTCAAGCCATTATAGGATGCTGATGAGGGCGTAGACTGTCAGTTTAATATTCTAATGAGTTGTGTAGTATCGAAGCATTTCCCTCTAATGAGTTGTATAGTATCGAATCATTTCCCTCTAATGAGTTGTATAGTATCGAAGCATGATGACGATTTGATTGAGATAAAGGTCCAACCAATTATCATTCTATGGCTTGTTGGCTAAGAAGGGTGCCAGTGATTGTGAAAGAGTTAAATATTCTATTGGCGTCATGTGGGGAAGAGAAACGATTGGTGGGTTAAGGGAGTAATTGAATAATAAAAATGACGAATATAGAGAGTAATGTATAACCATCTCTCTCTCTCTCTCTCTCTCTCTCTCTCTCTCTCTCTCCCTCTCAAACACGCTCACCTATCATAAAAAGCCACAAAACAAATAGCACCCCCCGTTCCCTCCCTACACTACAGCTGCTGTGTCTTGAGTCAACATTGTTCATCAAAAGTATTGATTTGTGAACACGGGTAGGGAGGAAAGTAGTTACAAATCAGGAGGGGGGGGGGAGGAAGGGGTAGTGACTGTGGTTAAGTACGTGTGTATGTGTAAATGCGCATGTGTTGTTTGATTGGTCTTTGCGCATGTACAAAACGCATGTCGAGCATTTTTAGACCTAATAAGACAGCAAGCATCTTTTTTGGACCTAATAAGACAGCAAGCATCTTTTTTGGACCTAATAAGACAGCAAGCATCTTTTTTGGACCTAATAAGACAGCAAGCATCTTTTTTGGACCTAATAAGACAGCAAGCATCTTTTTTGGACCTAATAAGACAGCAAGCATCTTTTTTGGACCTAATAAGACAGCAAGCATCTTTTTTGGACCTAATAAGACAGCAAGCATCTTTTTTGTAATGGCATTGGAAAGCATAGTCTTAAGGTGCTCAGATCTCTCTTTCTCTTTCTCACATACACTCTCTGACTCTTTCTGTTTCTTTCTCTCACACACAAACACTCTCTGTTTCTTTTTTTTTTTTTGTTACTCTTTGTCCCTCCCTCTCTTTCTCTCCAAACGATGTAATTAATAACGCCAATATTTAATGTGATGTTAGAATCAGGTTTTGAAAATTTTAGTTTTACAGTCAAGCACAGAGTTCCGCTTTCAGACCCTGCGATCTATAGGGCAGATGATGTAAAGGGCATCTTTTGCAATGGCCCACGGTTGACGAGGGTGTCAACTGGCCGATACTTTTCACCAATTAATGCCAGATACCTATTACAACTGAGTGAACTCAGGGGCGCCCTAAAGATCCTGAATTTCAAAATACCAGTCTTCACGAGATTCGAACCTAGGACATCCGGTTCGGAAGCCAAGCGCTTTACCACTCAGCCGCCGCGCTTCCTTATTGATGTAGGCCCACGTGTAATATTGACATTCCAAAACACAGAGATTTCTACTATCTCTTCCCATTTGTCTCTTTTTTTTTTTTTTTTAATCTCAAAAGTACAAACTAACTTTCTTGTGTTGTATAGTACATACATGTTGATATTGACATTCAGAGTCTTCCCTGAACTTTAACCGACAGACAGATAACAATGTACTTCTATGATTGTGGCCTAATGTTGGATTCGCTTAATTCCAAGTTCAAATAAAAGTCAAAGCCACAGAGAAATATGTTACAAAATTAATCTAAACGAACATCTCTTTCTTCCGTCTCTGTCACCAAATTCACTTCTCTCCCTTTTCTCTCTTCAAATTCACTATTCTCTCCCTTTTCTCTCTTCAAATTCACTATTCTCTCCCTTTTCTCTCTTCAAATTCACTATTCTCTCCCTTTTCTCTCTTCAAATTCACTACTCTCCCTTTTCTCTCTTCAAATTCACTATTCTCTCCATTTTTCTCTTCAGATTCACTACTCTCTCCCTTTCTCTCTTCAAATTAAATATTCTCTCCCCCCTTTCTCTCCAGCTTCTCTCCTCTCCTGTCCTCTATACTCTCTCGTTTCAGTATTTTTTAATCCCCCTTTCAAACAATATGTTAAAGTCAGACCGTGGAGGTCCATGATTTTTTTTTCATTTAAAAAATAACCTTTTATTACTTTAATGGGAATTCTCTCATTTTTTACCAGCGTTATATCAGACACAAGCCGACATGTCTCTTCTCTACTCGATCTAGATCAACTTTTTAGATAGAATCCAGAGTATTAACTACTGCTAACTTTTACTACCAAGCCTAACAATATCTGAGTAAATCTCTCATGTAGGCCGTGAACACGGCTCTCACGATTATCGCTACCACATATGTCACTTGAAGTAAAAGTCTGAATAATAAAGTTGGGATTAACAGCAACACAAGGAGGTTAACAGCAGCACAAGGGTTAACAGCAACACAGGGGTTAACGGCAGCACAAGGGTTAACTGCAACACAGAATAAAGCAGAGGAACAGATTTAAAATGAAACAAAAAAAATCTGTTGCTGAAGACGATGAATAGGTCAAAAGGAGAAAGAATGTACATATTCATGCTGATCCATTGTTAAATACTGAGACTTTGGCTATGTTGTTACTGAGACTTATGTTGTTACTAAGACTTATGTTGTTACTGAGACTTATGTTGTTACTGAGACTTACGTTGTTACTGTGGTACCAGTTGGTTGAATTTTTTTCTTTTGTTAGGGGCCTTTATTATCATATTCATGTATTTTTATTGTAAAACAATGGTAACCAATTTAGTCCTATGTTTCAAGACTAGATCTACGACCAATGGTAGGGTCTCTTATTCTAAACAGATTGCGAATGCAAGGAATGGACAATGGTATATTTAACAAAAACTTGAGCGGGAAGAAAAAAAAAAGAATAAACAAAAAAAAAAAAAGTAAAAATGGCCCTTGACATGGGGAGAGATGAGAGGATAGAGCCGTTCGAGTTGGCGTGTTTCCTGGCGCCCCCTATCCCCACGCAGAAGGTGTGGTCATGTCCCCCTCTTTACCCCTAGTACAGACGTACTTGTATTGTTGAGTTTCCAGTGTTTTGGTGTGGGATGAATCCACGTAATGGAAATCAATCAAAATGCAAAGAGCATGAAATATCTGTAAGGGAAAAAAAGACTTACTTTAAGAAGAGACTTTATTGAAAGACTATTGGAGTGTAAAATGGACATCTCCATGATATATATATATATATATATAGAGAGAGAGAGAGAGAGAGAGAGAGATTGAAGCTTATTAAAAGATTAACGTTGACAGCTTGGGTCCCTTCTTATCGAAGACTTGCTCAAACTAGGTCACTGACCTAGTGCTACAAAAGTAGGTCCGAGAGAATTGGGACATATGCAAACGAACACAAAAAAACTGTGTCTCACGAAGTGAACTGTTTGGTGAGTCACGTCTTCGACAGAATTTGGGGGGGGGGGGGGGGGTTTGCTGTAAGATTTAATATGACTTAATGTCTGCAGGGAGGGGATAGAGCAGTCAACTCTTCGTTTTGTTTTTCTTTATTAGTAGTTTTGTTTTGTTTTGTTTTGGTAAAAGTGTTGAGGTGACAAGAAAACAAGGCGTCGCTTAGACTAGACTGCAGCACACGCGCGCACACACACACACACATTCGCGCACACCTTCAGGCTACATCACGCACGCTTTCTTACACAGACCAAATGAATCTTTAGTTCTTGCGGGAATTCGAAGTCATTGATGACAGTGTAATATAAAACATAAAATATTACTAAACGGAACTTTTTACAAAACATGTCTGTCTGTCGGTCTGTCTGGTACAAGTTTTGAACACGTTATTTCTCCCACTTCCTATTCTCAGATAAGTTTTAACTTTGCACAATTATTTTTTGTTTCAAGCAAAACATGAATCTTTTTTTTTTTAAATAACCAATTAGTTAATTAAATAGTGGTAATAATTAATTTTGTTTCATACTGGAAAAGGAAATAAATCTTACAGTATTGAGCTCTATAACACTAAATATGGAGTTATTCCCATTGATAAGCTTTGCTTATTAAGAGTATTTTTATCTTATTTTTGTTTGTTTTATTCTAAAGCGCTATTGTACTATCGACACTACTATAGAGCACTTCTTTTCCCAGATTTTTTAAAAATCAAGCCTTAATCGATTTATCAGTCCTGGGTATTATCTCTTTCGGGAACTGTAATGCAATGATTGAAGAAAAATAAACCTAGAACTATGTTTTTTGTATGCCTGATAAAACAATATGGAGGAACAGAAACTGAAAGTGTAACACGTTCCGAGTTGAAATATTTTCGAGTGACGACTGTTCCTGTTATCTAGGCGAGTGTATTCTACACAGCTGAGTCTGCTTTACATCTTACATAATCTAAATCTAAATCGATCTAATTCAGCTGGTGGCTTGTGTTCTATAAATAAATAACAGGGGAGACAAGTCAAAGTGTGACGCTCCTGTAAAGTGAGTTTCTTGACAAGATGAAGATCACAGTAAATGTAAGTTCGAATGAGAGATTTCAATTAGGAGCTTTACTCTCTTCTGTGCACTGCAGTACATAGTTGGGTTTTTAAAGCAAGAAAATAAAACTTAACTTCGATTCGATGGTCATCTCTAATGGAACAAAAAAAAAAAAAAAAAAGAAAGATGCTAAGTATGGTGGTCAACTGGTCACTTCATTGATTCCAAAAATGAAAGTCTAAGAGTTCTATAATTTTTTTAAAAATCGAATTTAAATACGTCCTTTGAGTCATTTCATCTCCTCCATATGAGCAGTGATGGTCAGAGACTATGGTAAACGCAAAAACAAGAATACTGGCCTATTCTATGGCCACTAGGAACACATTTTGAAAGGCTAAATTGGGATAATAAATGTTCCTAGTTATTTGTGGTATGAAATAAAATTAACAACAATTATGTTTTAAAATGTTTGTAAAATGTTTTACATGTTTCGGATGCTCCTTCAGAGTTGAAGATAGTTTACTTCCTAGTCCAAACCTCCCGCAGGACGACGGGGGATGGGAGCGGGCAGGGTTTGAACCCGGGACCATCGATAAATCCGAACAACAGTCCAGCGTGCAAACCGCACCACCAGGAAGTCACCTTATAAAGAGGTCCGACTCCTAGTCATTGCTGAAATTACAATTAATTTCTCATTAATCTATTCGACCAGAGATTGTGCTAATATATAAAAGGCGTGTCAAGGACTGAAGGAGTCAAGTTAATCTTATAATACTTTAGGAAATATATTTGTAAAATATCAATAAAGTCAATGGTTTTATTTCTATTTCATAACATTGTGACACATTGACCAACTATAACCTCTCAGAATTGTACGTAGTCTTGACCACTGGCGGATCCAGGGGGGGGCGGTAGGGGCGATCGCCCCCCCCCCCCACTCGGCCGACCCCCCCCCCCGAAGGGGGGGGGGCGGACGAATTATGGTATAGAATTCACACAATTTGTATGCGAATTTATTACTTTTGTTAATAATATATACTAATTATTTATATTTCAACCTATTTTTAGATTATTTCGCCCCCCCCTTCTAGTATTTTGGCCGATTTGGTAGGGTCGGGAGGGGGCGATGGCATCAATCCGCCCCCCCCCCCCCACCATAAAACTTTCGAGTGGGGGGGCGGGCGGTCCTATTTATTTGTAGAAATCACAGTTTGCTAACAGAATCAATTAAATATCTATATGATTAAAACTTGTTATTGGTATTTTAACCGGTCTTTATATAATTTCGTTCACCTGTTGGCCGAATGGAAGGGGAAGAGAAAATACCTCCACCGCCCTTCCCATCTAAACCCTTTGAGTGGGGGGGGCGGTCCTACTTTTATGGAGAAATCATAGTATGTGAACAAAATTAGTCGAATATCTATATAATATAAACAGGTGGAAGTGCGATACATGCAATCCCCTTCCCCCCATCGGACAAATCAATACTTTTTCTTTTTGTATTATAGTAAGAAATTACAAAATTTAAAAAAATCTGTCACTAATATAATTTATATATGCTATAATGTAAATTCTTATATCGAGTCGCCCAACCCCTATTCTTTAATGCAAAATGCAATCAATAGCAGAAATTATAAAAAGGAGCGAGAATTAATAGTTTTCATTTTACCGCCCTTGCCCTTTCCAGACAGAGTTTGTGTAATTTGACATGAATTTATCATAACTATTTTAAGAAAGACTTTGCTTTGGAAAAGTTATAATTCAAGAGAAATTTTTCAATATAACAGTCACGGTTGAGATGAGTTCAAAAGCCAGATAATCTTTTCCTAGTCGACTTTTTCCAACCTTTACTCTATCTCATATTTTTCTAGTTAAATAAATTTAGGACTATAACTCACAATGTATGCCAGGATTTTATTGAATATTATTAATCGAATTTTTTTTTTCGGCGGCGATCCTCAAAACCTTAATCTAAATATGTGGGGTATCTAATCTTTTCAAAGAACAAATCGGTTTTATTTGCAATGTATTAAGGGACTATTAATTCATATTAGAATATTTTTCTCATTATTCAAAAGGCACTTTATAATAGAATGAATAATGAGCTGTAGGGCACGAGAATGCGTTATTGCAGTGAAGAATGCCAGAAAACGCTTTTAGCGTCGAGGCTTCACCCCGAACCTCACTGATGAATAATAAGCTGTAGATGTCAGGAGAATGCGTTTCTGCAGTGAGAAATGCAAGAAAACGCTTTTGGCTTCGCCCCGAACACCACTAATAAGTAATGATCTGTAGATGTCAGGAGAATGCGTTTCAGCCGTGAAAAATGCAAGAAAACGCTTTTAGCGTCGAGGCTTCGCCCCGAACCTCACTGATGAATAATAAGCTGTAGATGTCAGGAGAATGCGTTTCTGCAATGAGAAATGCAAGAAAACGCTTTTGGCGTCGGGGCTTCGCCCCGAACACCACTAATAAGTAATGATCTGTAGATGTCAGGAGAATGCGTTTCAGCCGTGAAAAATGCAAGAAAACGCTTTTGGCGTCGGGGCTTCGCCCCGAACCCCACTTAAGAAGCTTACAGCGCTCTCCCAGACCCCCAAGCTTGCAAGAGAAAGACTGGTTTTTTTTCTGTTTTTTTTCGCCGAAGATTGAGAAACAGTCTTATTTTATTCTCATATATCGAATATATATATATATGATGTACGCACGTTTATGCATAGGGTTAGGGTTTACTGGGCGTTAGGGTTAGGGTTTGGAAAAAAATCGCCCCCCCCCACTCCAAAGTTCTGGATCCGCCAGTGACCTAGACATACATACACATAGTACACGCGTATCTAGTCTCAGTTTAAAACTAAAGAGAGACATATCTCCACGGTTGACTTCACAAAGGGAATGTACATGACATAAACTCTGCCCTTTTTAAAAACAAATTCCAACATGACACTATTATCTAGTGCTCCATTCATAAATCCATCTAGTGCCATTACAAAACATTATTCATCGACTCCCTGACCTGTTAGGCTTAACACATACATTGGTGTCTTCCGTTTCATGTCTTTGAACAGTCATAGCAAATGAAACTAAACACATGTCTAAGAATTACTGCTCCATTTCAGGTGTCCATTATTTATAATCATATTTTCATTGACAATTGTAATCAAACTGAATTTCCCTTGGTTTGGACCAGCGGTTGTCAACCTTTTCAACTCGGTGACCCCTTTTTTACACCCCCCCCCTTTTCTGCCGCGACCCCCCCCCCCCCCGACACACACATACAGCAATGGAAGAGTAGGCAATAACAATCCATATTTTCGAGGGTCTTAGGCGACCCCTGGTAAATGGTCAATCAACCCCCAAGGGGGTAGCGATCCACAGGTTGAGAACCCCTGGTTTGGACCAATCAAATTATCTAAATTATCAGCATCTTAAAATAGCACATATTTGTCTTTCATTGAAGTTGTCTTGTTAGTGTCTGACGTCCTTTCAGGATTGAAGATTAGTACGACCTTGCCCTTCTGCAGGACAGCAGGGGATGGCAGCAAACAGGGTTTGAACTCGGCACCTTCAAGATGACAGTCTAGAACGCATACCACAAGCATACTTAACTAATTTTTTTTAATTATTTTTTATTATTTAGCATTTAGTCTACATCTGACACCAAACAGTAAAAAATGTATAAACAACAAACTTTTGCACTGAATCATTCTCAAAGATATGGAAGACAACAACATGACAAAAACATCACACATCTTCACGATTAGCACCTGCCCATGTTGTCAACATCTTTTAGTTTGTTTATGTTTGCTTTGATTGGATGACACCACACACACAGTTCTACAGTATTGAGTTGACCTTTTGTATATTGGTTTTCCCGTTAACTCAAACTGAGGCTTTAAACCAATTGAGTAATATAGACACTTATGGTCGTGCGGTTACACATTTGTAAACAAATGTTCTCTGTTAGGAAGTACGTTACACTAGATTTCTATCGAGATATTTCTCTGTTAGGAAGTACGTTACAGTAGATTTCTATCGAGATATTTCTCTGTTAGGAAGTACGTTACAGTAGATTTCTATCGAGATATTTCTCTGTTAGGAAGTACGTTACAGTAGATTTCTATCGAGATATTTCTCTGTTAGGAAGTACGTTACAGTAGATTTCTATCGAGATATTTCTCTGTTAGGAAGTACGTTACAGTAGATTTCTATCGAGATATTTCTCTGTTAGGAAGTACGTTACAGTAGATTTCTATCGAGATATTTCTCTGTTAGGAAGTACGTTACAGTAGATTTCTATCGAGATATTTCTCTGTTAGGAAGTACGTTACAGTAGATTTCTATCGAGATATTTCTCTGTTAGGAAGTACGTTACAGTAGATTTCTATCGAGATATTTCTCTGTTAGGAAGTACGTTACAGTAGATTTCTATCGAGATATTTCTATGTTGAAACCAGATGAAAGATAAACTGGCTTAACATTGATATTTAAACCCACTGAGGTCTAGAGATTGGGAAACTCGAAATGACATTCAGATCTGATGTCACCTGATGACTAGTTGATCGGATGAGGCCTAGTTTTTCTTCCAGCAACACGCCAAGATGACAAAACAAAAGGCTTCACTGCCACCATATCCTAACTGTTATGCTACAAATGTTTCCTCTCAGAAACGATTCAGAATTTCTCAGGAAATAAACGAGTTTAAACTTGACCCAGATACCCCCCCATCCCTTTTCCCAACTGGTCCAGACAAGTGATAGGATCATAGTGAATTGAGAAAGCTAAAAGCAAGAAATTGCGCTAAACAAAAATATTTGGTACAAATATTTATAATCCCACAGATTTATTGTTTTTGGTTAAGCTCTATTACAAGTTTTATTATATGACTGATCCAAACTTATTGATACAATAACACTTACTATAAGATTTGTTAATTTGTTGTTGTTTTTTTTAAGTATTTTGTTATGTTTTTCTTGTTCTGTTTTAGCTTTGTTGTTTTCTACGTTAACTTAATTCTAATCACAGAAGTCAACGCGCTAAACTGGAGACATTACGTTTGTAAAGGCGGATCATTGTTGCTCTATCACGTGACACACACGATTACCGTTGTCAGAAACAATAACATTAAAAAAACACTTGAAATCAATCTCCTTATAGACTTTGACAAGTTCTTCAGAGGACGCTACTTACACTTCAGACTTGATGGCGAATGTCTACATATCCTGATAACAGACCATGTTAAGATTTTTAAATTTTTTTTTTTTATCTTTCTGGGCATATCTTGATTCATAAAAAATAGCAGAACTATAAACTCTATTTTTATGTCAGTCATCTGAACAAGTCTGTATTCTATACGATAAAATATGATAAAAAAGAAAACAACTTGTTTCTTTCGTTATAATTTAATAAAGTCTTGAAACCCATCTCGAAATTTTGTTGTCTTTTTAAAAGACTCGTCTCTTCTCGAAAACGTGATGTGAGGTCAAGAGTTAAAAGGTTAAGATGTGAGGTCCAGACTTAAAAGGTTAAGACTCTAACAAAAAATAAAAGATTAAATATTATTGTTATTGGAGAGGTGAGTATCAAACATATTAATAGGATATTAATTTAAGGTCTTCTATTAATGTGCGAGGAGTATCTAGTTTGAATCCCAGCGAAAACTGGGATTTGATTTGGGATATTTAGGACGCTCCTGCCACCACTAACGGCAAACTGACACGTTGGGGGATTGTCGTTGTGCTGGCCACATGATACCCTAGTTGACCGTCGATTATAGAACCAGAGGAGATTTACATCATCTACCACCCTCCCCCCCCCCCCCCCCATTGATTGCAGGATCTGAAAGAGGTGGCTTTTCTTTTTTTATGTGTTTAATGTGATTACTGTGCTTCGCGTTTTCCTTTTTTTTTTTTTTTTTGTAACTTGTACAAAAGATGTTCTAAAATAAGCGCGTAACAGATTGAGAAGTAACACACACACATAGAGTAACAATTAAGACGAAAAAAAAACGGGAATTTGATTTATGAATCTACAAAATGTATTTTCCCGTTTATTTTGTTTGCGATAAAATAAAAAGTAATTGAGTCATAAACATATAAAAAAAAATTTGACCTGCTATTACTTGTCTTAAATTTGACCTGTTATTACGTGTCTTAAGTAATGCTTGATTGATCACCTGGCTTCAATCTCATGATATAATAAAGCCAGACAGATGTCTGTTGCTGTTTTTTTCTAATTAAAACATTGACGATTATTTATCTTTCGTCAGCTGACTCAAAGAAAATTCTGACATTTAGTGCGAGCTTTTTTTTTTCCTTTCTTTTTCCTTCCAATCTTTTACTTTTTTATCTTCCTGAGGTAGTCTTCCGTTTATATAAACTGGCGCTGTGAAAGAAAAGAAAAGCTGAGAGAGAGAGCAATTTGAAATTAATTTAAAATATTATTGAAAAGAGAAGTAAGACACAAATAATTGCGTGAAGAAAATGTTTGCAATAATATCTCAAGTTTAGACAAAACTTGCCATTTTTTGTGATTACAAAAATTTATTGATGGTGGAGTCAAGTATTCTTTCTAATTCTAGCAGTCAACTGCGTCTCGGGGAATTTGAGTTGTTCAACTCTCTGTAAGGCTGAGGTAATCAGAGTGAGTAGTTTCTTCTATTTTTTCCCCAGACGGGCTTCCCAACACGTGTGTGGGTCGATGGCAATTGATTGAATTGGGGTAGCTGCAGTAAGGCTCAGCACCACGTGACCTGGCCTCAAGGAGTATTGGCCTCCACAACCCTGAGCTCATCAATGCTTAGGGTTGAGTTAGGAGCTAGTGTTTATGTTGGGCTCATCCGCTGACGTTGGTGTTTTCTTGGAGGAGTCGGAAGGTCAAATAAATGTGTCCAACATCGTCTGTTATTTAAAAAAAAAAAGTATATGGCTTATAAGTATTAACACAAATCAGTGAAAAGTAACGTTAAACATAGAACTATACAAAAATTCTTTGAAAGAAAAGTTTTGAAGGGTTTCAATGATCACTTCACTTCAGTGACTTGGGAAGAAACAACAAGAAAAGCATCGTTTGTTAATGAGATATCAATAGCCCTACTGCGTTTTATCTTGTTAAAAATGCTTTTTTGGTCACGCCCAGGGAGATTTTTTTATTTTCGTTTCCAACGGCCGTTAATTTTATACCTTGCAAATTTCCATTTATCAAACCCGAGAATTTTAATTACACAGAAAAATCAAACATCCTAGGGTGCCTAACTTAAAAAAAAACAAAACAAGGATTAACAGCTAAACCACTTTATCAACCCTGATAAGCAGCCCAGTTGTGCCAGGTATGTTGTTGGTCGGAGAGACTAGTTTCAACTAGCTAGCATGCATGCAAACTTGGACGAATTCAACTTCTATAGCGTTGTATTGCAAAGACATGTCAAAAATTATTTTTCTGAAAGCTGACCGCATTTTAAGATAGCCCTAAAAAAAAAAGCCCTATCTATGGAAAAGTTTAGAAATTTGGCTTTTGTTTTTAGCTTAGAAATTCTTTGAAGAAAAACAATGGTATAAGATAAAGCGAAATATGTACTAACAATAGCTCATATATTAAAATGAAAACAACTTCTTGCTGTATACAAATGTACTTAATGAAAACAATCCCTCATCTAAAGAAAACTTAGCGGAAATCCCCATAAAAAATCATCCGGAAATGGGAAAACCGAGAACTTGCGTGCGACGCTACCATAACGGTTATTTATAGTAACTGTGAGTTGACCGTGTAGCACATTGATTGGTTGATTTGATCTGAAACGTCTGCTGAAAGACGCCAACCGTCTGTTAGTATTGAAGCTGGAAGCTGGACTTTGTAAGTCCCAACCACTTGAGAAAGTGGATCCCAATAGACGTAGATTGACTTGGATTGTTAAAGCATTTTAAAAAAAAATGCTCTCCTTAGACGTATTTCGTCAAAAATAGTTTACGCGTGTGTCAGCTTAGGAAAATACATGGCCTGTTTTATTGAACACATTCCACAACTCACTCGATAGACTATTGACAAGTCCAGTCGTTGCTTGGCCAATCTATACGCACGAGAAACACTTGCTCAAGACATCACGGGATAGAAACAAAGTGTAGGGCGGGGCATCACTCTTGGACAATTAAAAAAAAATAATGTGTGGGTATGTGGTCTATTTGATAGGTAGAGACATGAGTCTTGTTGAGTGACAGACTATGCACGTGTTGACCGTACCGTCACGCGGCAGGTTTAGGACAGAGGCGTATGGTACTGAGAAGAGATGCGTTAGATGTAAATCCTAGGAATGACACAAGTAAAGCTCTCCCGCATATACATCTGAGAACTTTGACCAGAAAATGTAACGACGTGGTAACGATGTTATACCGACACGGATGATCTGTGATTAAATCACTTTAGTATGTAAAAGTAAAGTAAAGTTTCCCTTTCAGATCTTGCGATCTATGGAGCAGATGATATTAAGGCCATCTGTTTCTATGGCCAACGGTTAACAAGCGGGGTGTTATGTGGCCAGCACAACGATCCAACCGCCTTCCCCAACTAAAGTTGGATGGACTCAGGAGCGCCCTAAAAATCCCGAAATTCAAAATCCCAGTCTTCATCGAGATTCAAACCCAGGACCCCAGGTTCGGAAGCCGAGCGTTTAACCACTCAGCCACCGCGCCCCCCTAAATCACTTTAGCATCCTGTATATTCTATTCATCAACGCTTCTTACACACGAATCCCTCCTCGTTTTTTTTTTTGTCTTCACCCCCCCCCCCCCAAGATATGAGCTACCCTTTCCTCTCACACAGGCTGACTATCATTGCCAGAACTCAATGTGCCATGGTCACGTGACTGCTATGTGGGACTGTCATCATGTCACTCGGTCAGTTCTATCCTTATTACTGTGTCCTGTCAAAACAAAGTCCGGTGTTCTGCACGTGTTGTTTCAGGACACCCATTTCCCCTCCCTTTCCAACCTTCCGCCCCCCCCCCCATTTCCATAGGTTTTAAGAAGGACACAACAGAAATGTCTGAGACTCTTTTTTGTTTCTATCACAGTCTCTCTCTCTCTCTCTCTCTCTCTCTTATTTTATTTCTAACTCTCTTTCTCTAGCAACCCTCTATCTCTTTCTTATTTTATTTCTAACTCTCTTTCTCTAGCAACCCTCTCTCTCTCTCTTATTTTATTTCGAACTCTCTTTCTCTAGCAACCCTCTATCTCTTTCTTTCTCCCAATCTGTTTCTCACTCTCTCTCTCTCTCTCTATTTCTCGCAATCACTATTTCATACAATCTTTCTTTCTATCATTCTGTCTGTCTCCTCTCTTTATATATCTAACTCATTTCTCTTCTACCATATCTCTTCTCTCTCTCTCCTTCCAGTGGTCAGTACATCAGTTCAACAAACCAAATAGATGCTAAGCCCCCCTTCCCCTCCCTTGTTTCTTCTCCCTGCATCTAACGCCTCCACTGCCAGCCTTCCTGAACCCTGTCCTCTGTTCAAAACAGTCATCCAGCCTTTAGCCTTTCTGTTCATATTTGCATTTTCTTTCTCGGTCTTTGACAAGTACCTTACGTGTGCACGTCCATTTCAGGGAGGGGCGGGGAGGTAATAGAAGTGCTTTTGCAGGAGAATAAAAAGAAAGGGCTGGACAAGACTAGACAGGGGAAAGGGGGGGGGGTGACTAAGGTACACGGCCGTTAAATCAATGCCATGTCACCTGCTGTATGCCCCATGTTTGCTTAATACTATGAGTGGTTTGCTTCCGTGTCTTCCCGCCATAACTACCAGCCCCTTCCTCCCCCGGACCCGCGTGTGCATATGTGCTGGTGTGGCTGTCAGGTGGTGTGTGTCTAGGAGCAAATAGCCAGTGGCCAACAAGGTGTCCTGCTTCCGTCGTCTGACTGATTTAGTCCTTGTGCATTCCCTATGGCCTTTTCCCCCGCCCCTTCTCCCCGGGGTCTCATGCGGCTAGCAGCTAGCTAGTAGACATTCGGATTCATCTGGGATATAAATCTAGCTGTAGCACTGACAACCAAGCAGACACTATTCGATGCTTGATGCACGGGATGGTTGGGATAGAAGATAGGGGCTACTTTTTACAGAACCGTTAATATTGCACCTGTCGATTAAATAAAATGGTGAAGGTGGTTGAACGCATTGCGTATAACGTTGCTTGGCTTTAGATTGAAAACTCACAGACGTAGTCCTAAAACATTATACTTATTAACTGCACTGAAGACCATATAAAAAATGTAGATATATAGGTCCATGTCACGGACTAAAGGATTTGTTTTTAATTGCAAGGTACAATGACATTTTCAATTCCATCCAGTATAATGAAATCTAAGTAGATCACAGCAAAGACTTGTTAGTTTATTCTGCAGATATTTTTGGCTATAAAAAAAAAATAAAAACATATAAAATACTATTATCATATCATATCCAACTATGCCTCCTAACACTATGGCTGCCTGGTCGTGCGGTGTGCGCCTGGACTGTCGTCTCGATGGTTCCGGGTTCATATCCTGCTCGCTGCCATCTCCCGTCGTCCTGCGGGAGGTTTGGAAAGATGGACTAGGAAGTAGATTATCTTTCAACTCTGTAGAAACATTCAAAACAAGTAAACAAAATAGTACAAACAAACATTTGACACTAAAACCCTAAGCCAGCAATCATCAGATTGAACCTTGGCTTTCTTATACAGACGTAGTCCAATACTGTGCTAGTAATAGCTATGGAAAGATTTCAAATATGACATCAAGAGTTCTAAAGTAAAGACGTTCTTTAAACAAATATATTTCTTACTACGTCTACACGTGTTCATTGATCTAGTTTTTATGTGAACTAGATAAGAAACTGTAAAAAGTGTGAAACTTTGCGAAGATGACACTTTCCAGCATCACCGATGTATGATCTTCTTTCAAGTCGTCATTATTGAGAGGAATTTAAGGTGTGCCACATCATCAGACATCACTCTCAAACTGGATAGTCTGCTAGTCTGCTCCGATGATTATTGAGCGATCATACTCCATTTCTATTGACAAAGGGATCATTTTTTTTATTTTTTGTGTGTGTTGTCTGCTAAATAGATCTGGTAATTAAAACTTGATAATGATTTCAATTTAATATGAAGGCCTAAGTATTTTGTTTAGGAATGTAACTTGTAAATATGCAGGTATCCAAAAATGAGTGAGACATCTACTTTCACTGCAATGTGAACACTATTGAAATTATGAATGAAGTCACACAACCTTTTCTTTTGGATCAATACAATCTTATATTTAACCGATCAATTCATTTCATAACAAAGTGGAATATTGTAAACCAATTGATAACAATTAGTACATACTTCATGTTGATAAAGGAATTAGTCCGGGGGCGGGGGAGTTAGATTATATAGATTAACTGCTATATCAAACATCAGCTACACTTCTCAATGACTGATGTAACCGTATTGTTTTCCTGTAGTGCTGTATACAGTAAGCATGCCATTTACGCTGTGTACATTCTACAGATCTAGGTCAATGTCAGCGCTCGTAATAAAATTCTCAGCATTCCATTGAAATCTACCTTAAATTTAAACTGTCTGTAATTCATCTGTTGCCAACTCCCTTTCAGAGGCGCAGTCTCTGATGATGTATGGGGCGGCATTCCAATTCGTGTGAAGGTGCTTAAAGAAGGGGTGGGTAAGTTAGCTGGTTATTAGAATCGTCTCTGACCAATGCATTTATCTCCTTGTTCACTCTATTTAAGATCAAGAACTTTGTTATTAATAATTAAGAATATTTTTAATAGGGGCGTAAAGAGGCAGCCCGTTTAAACAGTCATGAAAATGTGGTTTTCAATTCCTACTAAATCTAATTGGTCACAATTTCGTTACAGTCAAAACCACAAGTCAAAACTCAAAACAAAAGTTAAATCACATTTTTTCCCGCCTGGCTGGAAACAGTTATTGACAAATAGAAGGAGACGATTAAGAAAATGTGAAGCAAAAAATAACCCCCGTTGGGGTGACCGAGCCCATTGCACTGGCGAGGATGGAAGAAAGTCCCAACAAACATTTCGCTATCCACACACCGTTTCCAAAGGGCCCGATTTTATGGCGGACACCTGCACGGCTGATTTGATACAGAGAAGGAATATGGGGGAGTTTCCACGGTGTGCTCGGCCTTTGGCCTCGTTTCTAATCCGAGCGTCTTGGAATACGAGCCTTCGGTAATAGGAATGTAATAATTTACATCTGCTTGGATCTTTCCCAGTCAGATGTTTGTTAAGACAAACAGATGGAGGCAAGCTTCCATAGGCCCAGAGTTCCAAGAGTCTTAGACTCGACTCTCAGGACAATAGAAAGAAGAAGAACCCGTCTCACTCTATTAGTTTTGGTAGCCGTGTTAATGTCTGCTCATGGGGGGACGGGAAAAGGTTACAGTGACCGCTAAGCCCCTCAGTTTTTCTACACTATATCTGTAACCAATGACTAAACTGTCTCCACGCTTCGCTGCCAAGTCTGGCATGACGAACATCAAGAATTCAATGTCATCATTTCAAATCATGGCTGGATGACACTGACATCCGTGTAGTTTGTGACACACGTGTAGTTTGTGACACACGTGTAGTTTTAAAAAATAAGCACCGTTCAATACACATACACACAAACTAAATCAATATTTGTATTTTCTCTTACTTTAAGTTTGTATGCCAACGGAATAAACATACACGTGAAACGAATAATTTGGACTTTGCAAAAGGAATTTTGATAGGACAGTTGACTCCATAATCTAAAAATCTAACAATTGAAAAAAAAAAATTAACTCAGTGATATTTATGCAAAGCACTTTTTTTTTTACCCCCCTGACTTTTACGTCCGTCCTGTGACTAAAGCTTGTGCTAAAAAAAATACTGTACTAAGACTACTATTAGATCTTGTATTAAACGTTTATATACACTTTGGACAATTCTCTAACAAGTTATGAATTAAAGCCAAACACACTGCATTTACATACTGTTTAGTTTGGAACTGAAACCAAAGGAAATAGTCAACGAATTGAGACTCCCCGAACCTATAGTTCATCCCTTAATATTGTGATGGTGTGTTTATGACAAATAGCATTGTCAAACTTCACATGTTGTTTGTTTTCCTTTTTCGTCACCTGAAAGCTTTCAATGATGCTTAATTTGTTTACCGTATAAAAGAAAACAAATAGATAGCATAGTGAAGTTAGGGTCTACGTTTCAGGGAGTCGACAGACAAGAGGTGTATCTTCTGTTTATCTTGTTTATAGAATGCATTTATGATTTAAATCCTAACAAAACACCTACCTGTCTTTCATTATAGGAGTGTATAGGTCTAAGTCTTTTCATATCGGTTTTTCCCCTTCATTTAAACTAAGCTCACATAATGCAATCGATTCCGGGTAATCAGATCACCGGTTAATCGGACCTACCCTTTATTCGGGCGAAATCCGAATGTACCGGTAGCCACTGTGTAACAGAAAATTAGCGAAAAAGACCAGATGTTTATTAGAACAGAGATGATTACGTGGTTCGATTAACCGGAATAGACTATATATCGTAATCACAATGGGCCGTTAAAGGTCAAAGTGCTAGACACTGAGAAACCCACGAGTACAAACTCTCTAGACGGGTTGATGAAACAAACAGGAGGGGGACGGGTGGAGAGGTGAAAGACAATACTCTTGTACTGACAGGTAGGCCCAAGTGTACTCATCATTCAGAAGGTGAAGAGTAAATATTGCTCACGCAGATCTCTGGCCAGGGACATGATGTTTGCACTACTCCCTCCTCACAGGTGTGGTCTGGACTCATTTCTCATCACCAGCATCATCATTTTTTGTGTGTACGAAGTTCCTGCACATTTGGAAAGGTATTCAGAATACAGAAACAGAAAACAAAATTAACGCATAGATCAACAGTTCCAATATCGAAGAACCTGACTACGATTATACATGCAGTACAGAATTGTAAAAATCTAGCAGGTTTACGAGACGTTGAAATCTAGCAGGTTTACAAGACGTTGAAATCTAGCAGGTTTATGAGACGTTGAAATCTAGCAGGTTTATGAGACTTTGAAATCTAGCAGGTTTATGAGACGTTGAAATCTAGCAGGTTTACAAGACGTTGAAACATGGGCGGACTGGCTATATGGGCATTCGGGCAAATGGGCTGGTAGGGGCACCAAAAGGGCCGCATGGATGCCACTATGATTGTTAAAGGTTTTATAAGGGGCCGTGTTTAAAAAAAAAATCTTTTACTGACTCTACAGTGCAATACTACTTTGATCTAACACAATAAATAGTGTCATAGTAATTGCTCTACGTGCGTTCACAGTGCCTATAGTAGGCTCCATCCTTTAAGGGCAAACACAATAAATAGTGTCATAGTAATTGCTCTACGTGCGTTCACAGTGCCTATAGTAGGCTCCATCCTTTAAGGGCCTACACAATAAATAGTGTCATAGTAATTGCTCTACGTGCGTTCACAGTGCCTATAGTAGGCTCCATCCTTTAAGGGCCTACACAATAAATAGTGTCATAGTAATTGCTCTACGTGCGTTCACAGTGCCTATAGTAGGCTCCATCCTTTAAGGGCCTACACAATAAATAGTGTAATAGTAATTGCTCTACGTGCGTTCACAGTGCCTATAGTAGGCTCCATCCTTTAAGGGCCTACACAATAAATAGTGTCATAGTAATTGCTCTACGTGCGTTCACAGTGCCTATAGTAGGCTCCATCCTTTAAGGGCCTACACAATAAATAGTGTAATAGTAATTGCTCTACGTGCGTTCACAGTGCCTATAGTAGGCTCCATCCTTTAAGGGCCTACACAATAAATAGTGTAATAGTAATTGCTCTACGTGCGTTCACAGTGCCTATAGTAGGCTCCATCCTTTAAGGGCCTACACAATAAATAGTGTCATAGTAATTGCTCTACGTGCGTTCACAGTGCCTATAGTAGGCTCCATCCTTTAAGGGCCTACACAATAAATAGTGTAATAGTAATTGCTCTACGTGCGTTCACAGTGCCTATAGTAGGCTCCATCCTTTAAGGGCCTAAACAATAAATAGTGTAATAGTAATTGCTCTACGTGCGTTCACAGTGCATATAGTAGGCTCCATCCTTTAAGGGCCTACACAATAAATAGTGTAATAGTAATTGCTCTACGTGCGTTCACAGTGCCTATAGTAGGCTCCATCCTTTAAGGGCCTACACAATAAACGATTAAAAAGAAACCTATAAGCATCGTATAAGGATTTAGTGTTCACTGTATGCTTACAGTTATAGATACATTATCAAACTTAACACAATCACTTTGAGGACAGGTAGACCTAGAATTTGGATGTCCATCATATGATATACAATGTGTGGGCCGAATGGTATAGAAAAGCCCGGGCCTATTTTGACACCAAGTCCACCTCTGCTTAGAAATCTGCTGGTTTACGAGACATTGAAATCACCGTACTTTGATCGGCATCCTATCTAATGGATGCCATAGCGAGACACTATTTCTCTGTGTAACCTCATGAGTAAGATGAGATCAATAGAAACAAGCAGCACACACACCAGCTCAGACATACGTATGATTACTCCCAATGATTGATGTAGATCCATATCGCAACTGATGACGAAATACAGTCTGTCTCGACCCTCACCTCTACAGATGATTGGTATTGAACGGGGCGAGAGAGAGAGAGAGAGGTGGGGGGGGGGGGGGGGCTCTTGACTATAATTATTTTCAAGACACTAAACTTTCAAAGGTGGGGACGCGGTTGCTGAGTGGTTAAGCGCTTGGTTTCCGAACCTGGGGTCCTGAGTTCGAATCTCAGTGAAGATTGGGATTTTGAATTTCTGTATTTTTATGGCGCCCCTGGGTCCACCCAACTCTTAATGGGTACCTAGCTTTAGTTGGGGAAAGTTAAGGCTGTTGGTCGTTGTGCTGACCACATGACACCGTTAACCGTTGGCTACAGAAACAGATGACCTTAACATCATCTGCCCCATAGATCGCTAAGTCTGAAAGGGAAACTTTACTTACTTTTTTAAACATACAAAAAGTGTATGATGTAGAACGATGTAATAAAAAAACAACTTTTACACTGGATTGTTCTGTAATGACAGTAATGCTGTTGAACTTCGAATTCTAACAAAATGTCTTAATAACCATCTCATTAAACAGGCGATTGGTTGGTGCTAAAACAAAATTCTATTAGAACGTGCATGTTATCTCTGTACAGGCTGCAGGTTATCTCTTAATATGCTGCAGATTATCTCTGTACAGGCTGCAGGCTATATATGTACAGGCTGCAGGTTATCTCTTAATATGCTGCAGGTTATCTCTGTACAGGCTGCAGGTTATCTCTTAATATGCTGCGGATTATCTCTGTACAGGCTGCAGGCTATATATGTACAGGCTGCAGGTTATCTCTTAATATGCTGCAGATTATCTCTGTACAGGCTGCAGGCTATATATGTACAGGCTGCAGGTTATCTCTTAATATGCTGCAGGTTATCTCTGTACAGGCTGCAGGTTATATCTGTACAGGCTGCAAACACAACAAGAGAGACGAGTAATCCCTAATTGTAACACCTTAAGTAGACTGGTGTCTTATCATGACAATATATTGTACTACTGCAGCATTTTGACTCCAATGTAGGCTAGTATCTTATCACATTCAGATGGCAACAATCGAATGATGCACATTTATGCCAGTATTTACCAGTAAGCTTAAATGTCTTAGTCAACAAATTGTGTAGTTCTGATAAAACAAATTTATTTGTTTCGTGTTTCCAGGCTAGAGAGAGAGAGAGAGAGAGAGAGAGAGAGAGATGGGGGTGACAGGTGGGTTGGAGCAATAGACAGAAATAAATTAAAAGCAACGGGGAAAAAATATTCACGTTTTTTTTTTTTTATTGTAAAACGTATTCATCAAAACCAGAAGCGACTTCTCCATACTTACGGATACACTTGAACTGTAGAGACACAACTTTTTAAAGTATAATCTTACAGGCTTGAGAGCATCTGCAGCCAAGCTTGGTGCGAATGGAACGAAATCAATGTTGATACCAATTCATTTATCAGATGACCGAACATGAAAGTCTCCCATCAATTCCAAAAGAGGAAAAAAAAAAGGAACACAGCGACATGCGCTCTGGGACAGATCTAGAAATTACATCTAAAGAATAAACTTAAAGCCAAAAACCTGTGGTTCTAGTGTTACCTCATCACATCATGAAGAGCACTTAACATTGCATCACAAAACAGATCTGGGTCACCCCATGCTAAGTCCTGTAGGCATGCTGGGATACTTTCGAATGTATCTAAAGCAATGCTAGGAGAAGGGGACTTGGCTTGTTGCATTGTGGTATATGATATATGCGGATACTCAATGAAAGGACATTATTATTGACAGCACGGGGTGTCAGCAGCCGTGGCACTCGTACTAATTGCTGTTAACTTGTTTATGGTGGATGCGTCTTTAAACATTTCAATAATCTAATGAACAAAACGTTAGTGAAATGTTGCGTGAGTTGTTGTTTTTTTTTACTTAAACACACACGCGCACGCACAGACACACTGTGTTGCTCTCATCGTTTGTTTCTTATCTCATATAATACAGACGTTACTTCAAAAAAGAAGATGATTACGTCCTACGCGTGTCCCAAGGACAATCTAGTCATGCATGTTAATCAGTGACTTACATTCTGCCAAGTCCTAGTTTTCCTGGCTGATTCAGACAACACATTCCATGTTCTAAAAGCACCAGGGAAGAAGGAGTATTTGTATAACTTTGTCCTAGCATATGGAACAAGAAACGTGCCTTCATCTTTGTGTCTTTCTGAGAATTTTATTAGGTTTTGTTTTTGAATTTGATGAAGATGATTGGAAGATTATGAGTCAGTGTTTTATGTACCTAGGTGAAAAACTTTTTGATAAATTAAATGCACTATAAATTACAGCGTATTATAAGACGAAAGGGGAAAGCGTGTTCAATGGTTATACTCGCAATAAGGTCTTAGCCTGTGTAAAAGCTAGTTATATGATTGATTTCAACAAAGCTAACCAAAAAAAGTCACTTTAAACTTATGTTCATATAGTGACTTCCTCACAGTGTACTGGTTTCTAAACAAAGGTATAAAATTAATTTTCTTATAGATCGATCTATGGTGTATTTAGATAAATAGAGTTTCTTGTGTATCCAGTAGTAAAAAGCTATGTATTTAAAAAAGCGAACTATTTTTTTAACGTTTACGTGCTTTACCTTTTTATTTCGTCTATTTGTTTCAAAATCTATTCCATTTTTTTTTCTTTTTTTAACGTTTTTTTTAAGGTTCCCCCACCTCTCTCTTTCTCTCTCTCTTTTTTTTTCTTTCTTCTTGTTTAATTCCTACTATAAGTTTGAACATAGCTCTTCATGAGTGCATTGAAAAGGCTGTTTAAAAAGTCTGGAAATTCCCGAAATTGGCAGCGATATTGATAAAGAGTCGAACTAATGACGCGAATGTTTTATTTTTCAATGACGATCCGATCAAACCCGATTCGATCCTATCAGAACCAATCCAAGCTGATGTGATCCGATTTTATAAACATAAAATAATACATTGTTTTTTTTTTTTTAATTATTACTTGTTTCTTCCCAACTGTAAATCTTCAAAATGAAAATGCACACAACTGGGATTGAGTATGAACATTAACTTTATTAAAAATATTTTAAGCTTTGTGTTATATTTATAATACCTCTATCCCAGTCACTCCTTCGTAGAACCTGGATCCAGGAACCTGGGCAGCTGATCTCAAAAGCGACCCAACGATTTTCCTAGATGTAACAGTTGATGTATATCGCTGAGAAAAGAATTACTTGCTCGCTGGCCACACGGGGAAAACTCGAGTTTGACAGTTATCATTTTCCAAGTAAAAAAAAAATGAAATAAATTTAAATTTGGCTAGAGATCTATATATAGGATTTTAGGTCTAGATCCAACATCGGTTTTAAAAGGACTAACGCGTTCGGGAATTTCCGAATGTAAGGCTTTATTGATTCAAGAGTTTAATAAAGTAATGTTCTGGACAATTTTGCGCATCGTCTTTGAAGTCTAGACCTAAATGCTTATCGTTGGATTCTTATAAAGTGTAGGCCTACTAGATCTATACATTCGCTTTATCAGGATTCTGTCTAGGGGAGAAGGGGGAGGGAGTGGGGTAAGAAAATGTTCCATTGTTTTTTAAATCTAACATTCATTAATTTTAAAGAGAAAAACAAATCGCTCTATAAGTTGCATATAGGAGGTCAGTTGTCTTTTAAAAAAGTAATATTTACGTTTTTCTTGTTGATGTTGCTTTTTTTCCCCTTGCTAATAACTTAAAGCTTTAGGTATGGATAGTTTGTTTGGGTTTCGCAATAAGCCTGGTCAGTTACTAGACAAACATAAGTTCTAGACAAAAAACATTGAGCTAATAAAGCCAAGGTTGAACAATAACAAATGTCTCTAGACATGACATGCACTAGAAGCGTGGGTTGTGATGACTGGCAGTGAGTTGGTATGGTGGTAGGGGTCTGGTGGGACGTTGGTGACTACAGGAAACTGGAAAATATCACCATGAACAGAAAAAAAAAACATCCTGGGGGAGGGGAAGCGAGCAAAATGTTAAATCGTTGGTATTGTCAGTCTGTGTGTCTGGAGTGATACAGTGCCATGTCATGTCACACACATCAAGCCACACATTAAACTTGTGTGTATATGCACAATCAATTTGTTCGCTTCTGGCAGGTTATTATTTCCCACCTCTCTGTATGTTGGAAATAAAGATGTACGAACTGAAGCATCGCTTTATGTCACTAATAGTAATGTGTTTTTTTTTTTTTTCCTCTTTATTTGAAAATCTTTCACAAGAGTTCATTACAATTTCCTTGCAGATTCTTTAATCCATTGCAAACATACACACTTTTGTCCATATCACTTTCCCCTCTATCTATTGCACTTTAATGTATCAGAAAGATGTCTTTTTACAATTCTTCCTTGCAACTCTTCATGGGCTCTGGGTGGACTGGTATTTTGAAGACGGCTCTAAAGATTGTCTAAGAAATTTAACAGTTTATGTATATCTTGGGGGAAAAAAGAATAACTACCTTATTGGCTTGTGTCGTTTTATTTTTAGCACTGTTTAGCGGGAATTACCGCACTTGACTCAAATGTTTCTTTGTATTCAGTAAAGAGTTGAATTAATAAACAGACATACTTGAGCATTTTGCGCACCGTCTTATTTAGAAATCATTAGTTGGATTTTCAATAGAAGAGCTTGATTGTACAAAGCTTAGGGGAAAAACTTCTTGCAATAATAAGAAATAAAAAGCATGAACAATTATAGATTATAAACAGTTTCTTAAAGGATAAATGATTTTAAAACATGTTTATTTTATTTATCGAACGTAAACATAATCTTAAAAACAAAACAAAAAACTTAAAAAGAGCAGATTATCGTGAAAAAAATCTTAATTAAAATCACATATTGATTACTGCATTAACTAGATTATAGATAACTTGTACAAATATTATTTGTTGCTTAAAAAAAAGATTGAACTGTTTGCATTACCTATAGGGTCACAACACCATAGAAGCACAATAAGAGGCTCTGTCCTTGTAATAATAGTGATTGACTCCAAGCCTTGTCCATAACTACCACCCACTGTTGGTCTGTAAAAGTAGTTTTAAAGGCCCCAATAGTAAATGAAAATACAGTATGGAAAGGAAAGACAATGTCTTCATTTAATTTAATAAGGAACTTGCTCTTTAATAAGAGAAAGATAGATCTATGTTAGTGTGGAAAGCCCATTTAGTCAATACGCCTTGTAACTAGAGGTTACGGTGCAATTACATATGAAGATCGGACTGTGGTCCAAAGTGCAAATCAGTTGCATTCTTAGCGGGGTAAAATCGTTACAGATTTTGTGATGTTTGTCTGTCACTTTTTGAAATCCTTTATGAAAGGATTCTTTTTTATTATGATAAAAAGGGAAAAATGTTTGAAGATTGTAAATATGTAGGCCTATGTATTTGTAAATGCCTTTGGTCTGTCTTTCGGTGTGTTTAATTCGTGGTCGCATTGTATGTTCATAAACATATAAATGCAGCTCATGTCCATCCGCAACATACAAAAGATAATGAAGAATATGTGTGCAACATAATAGGTGAGTACCTAAGATTAACTCTCAAGTAACACGCACGTTCTCTTAGTGTCGTGTTCATCAATAGTCACATGGAGCCTCTGTCACACACTCAGTGTCTTGCTGTTGGAGGTGTTCATACTAGAGGATAGTCACACGTAGCCTCTGTCACACACTCAGTGTCTTGCTGTTGGAGGTGTTCATACTAGAGGATAGTCACATGGAGCCTCTGTCACACACTCAGTGTCTTGCTGTTGGAGGTGTTCATACTAGAGGATAGTCACATGGAGCCTCTGTCACACACTGTCTTGCTGTTGGAGGTGTTCATACTAGAGGATATTCACAATCATCTGCTTTTTTTTTTTTGTTTTATCATTTTTAATTATATTCTACGGTGCTTAAAAAAAGTGAACAAATATGTTTATATGGGGTTACAAATGTATAGTTTATCTATACTTCAGTTTTCTGTATACCGGGATGCACAAAAAAAAAATCTTTTCTATAAAAAAATATCTTCCATAGGTTAACTCAGTTCTTAAATGAAATATGATCTCGATATGTAAAGATCATATACAAATATTCAGACTGAGGCTGTAAGACAAATCAAACGCACCATCCAATGGGATTCCCTTCCTCGTTGTACAGCAGATATACTTTCTCATCGATATGTAATTAATTTAACCCTTCAACCTTGAACCCAAGCATTGATCGGAAATGTAATTATGGTGGACCAGGACCACTACAAATGTTGTTGTTTCTTTAAAGTGTAAACAGCACTCTAATTTGTAAAACTAACTTTGTCATCTACAACTTCAATCGCTAAGTAGCCTGAATAATCGAACCATTGATCGTTAGTTTATCATTACTATGAATACTGTAACCCGACATCCTGAATCAGATGTCCTTAAGGTCCGAGAACTTTCGGTTCCCTTTTATGGGCCTCTTGACCAAGGAAAGGCTTTTATCCATGGCCAGGATGAGAAATTGGCTCTTCACCAATCTCTCTGTCCGAAGTCCCGCCTTATCCGAAGTGATCATGTATTCAAACCCGGTATGTTGCTGGACACGGTTCCCTTGAGCCAATCCACGAGTTCCCTCTCCAGTGCGAGGCCGAAGGCCGAGCCTCGTTGGGGCCCTTCGTATGCCTATAATGTCTCACCGCACCCGTGCGAGGACCATCACAGCTCGTATGGCCCCGTTAGGGAACGAAGCGTAACCCGACATCCAGATCACTCCACGGCACTTTTTTTTTTTTCAAAATGTTGCTGTCCACCAGAAGTAAGGTCTTACATCGCAATCATTACTGCGTCCCTTCTAGACCTTTGATCCTATGCCCTTGACCATACTGGGTACCCTTCCCTCGTGCCCCCTGCCAATAGGCTCTTTATTGTTAATACCGTCTTGACCCAGACCACCTCAAACATTGATAGATCTAGCGTGACACGCATGTATGTCGCTGTACCCATGTCTATCTCCAGGCTTAGATTGTTGTTATCAATGGACAGATAACACATACTATGTGGTGTATGCGGACTGAATTCTTATTGCGTGATTCAATCCGCGATAACAATTAGCACCTCGCATGGTGGCAAAAACAACAACACTTGGGTAGATGCTGGTATCATTGTTTTTTGTCATCGTGGTTGGGTTTGTTTGTTGGTCAATACGTTGTTAACGGTTTGTTGTTTGCCTGCGCGTTCTTGCGTGAGCAGAGGAAGCCTTGATAGGTGGTTTACAGGGAAGATAGGGGCGACACTGTGATCCATGACTCAACAGCTGACTGAAGCAGTGCTACGACTTAAGGCTGGTGTTAATGAACAAGGTGTTCAACAATATGGAAATGGAAATGTGGTTCTCAAAACTTGAATCAGCTGGAGCTCTTCATTGTTTTCAAACACCAGAACTTATTACGAATCAATACATTAATCAAACATGAAGAACACAAGAGCACTACCATTGCCCTGTCACATTTCACCGTCAACTAGAATTTTAACTTGTCAGCCTCGCTTTGTGTCCTTGCGAACAAAAACATCAACATTCATCAAATAAACAAAAACATCAACATTCATCACATAAACAAAAACATCAACATTCATCACATAAACAAAAACATCAACATTCATCACATAAATAAAAACATCAACATTCATCACATAAACAAAAACATCAACATTCATCACATAAACAAAAACATCAACATTCATCACATAAACAAAAACATCAACATTCATCACATTAACAAAAACATCAACATTCATCACATTAACAAAAACATCAACATTCATCACATAAACAAAAACAAACACACACGAGGATGGTGAATGGGAATGATCATTAACTGTAAATAGCTGCACACTCCTATAAAGAGAGCCTATACCTAACACTTAAAAGATTATCTGACCACCAATGTGTGTAATCCTGTCTTTATTCAACGTTGAAACACTATGCTAAGAATATAGAAAGAGCTAGAAAGAAATTGCTTTAGTAAGAAACTAATATATTGGTGTGTTTGTTTTAATCCTATAGTAGAGTATATATTCCCGGTCCTATCGCACTGTAAACAAAACAAAAACAAAAATGAACTCAAGCATAATATTCAATTGTGCATAAAACTCAGCCAACCATTGAGCTGGTCATATTGCACCATTGGGCTGGTCATATTGCACCATTGGGCTGGTCATATTGCACCATTGAGCTGGTCATATTGCACCATGGAGCTGGTCATATTGCACCATTGGGCTGGTCATATTGCACCATTGGGCTGGTCATATTGCACCATTGGGCTGGTCATATTGCACCATTGGGCTGGTCATATTGCACGGAGGATATTCCAGCTACCGTCGCCTCAGCGTGGCGCCTCCGTGGATACGTCCGCCAGGGGTTGCGGATAGGCTAAGAATGGTAGCGCACATAGCTCTCAGTGAGCTACCACTCGTACGGTCGAGAGACTGTACACTGCACGTGGTAGGGATGTAACAAAGGCTCCCTAACCCGTCCAACCCCCCACTGATTCGTTCCCCAACGGGGGCCATACGCGCTGTGATGGACCCGTGCACGGGTTCGGTGGGACATTATAGGCATACGAAAGGCCCCCACGCGGCTCGGCCTCCGGCCTCGCACGAGAGGGGGATACTCGTGTGGGGCTCAAGGGGGTCGTATCCAGCGACATACCGGACGAAAATACATGATCGTTTCGGATAAGGCGGGATTTCGGACAGAGGGATTGGTGAAGAGCCGATGCCTCATCCTGGCCATGGATAAAAGCCTTTCCTTGGTCAAGAGGTCCATAATAGGTAACCGGACGTTCTCGGACTTTAAGGACATCTGACTCAGGTCATATTGCACCATTGAGCTGGTCATATTGCACCATTGGGCTGGTCATATTGCACCATTGAGCTGGTCATATTGCACCATTGGGCTGGTCATATTGCACCATTGGGCCGGTCATATTGCACCATTGAGCTGGTCATATTGCACTATTGAGCTGGTCATATTGCACTATTGAGCTGGTCATATTGCACCATTCAGCTGGTCATATTGCACCATTCAGCTGGTCATATTGCACCATTGAGCTGGTCATATTGCACCATTGGGCTGGTCATATTGCACCATTGAGATGGTCATATTGCACCATTGAGATGATCATATTGCACCATTGAGCTGGTCATATTGATTATCGGTGTTTCCTAGACTTTTTTCGTAACGGAACACTTCGCACATTCTGAGTATTTAGCGGAACACTTTGCTTATTTTCTAGAGAGATTAATTCTTGTGGTGACCTACTAGTTAATTATTTCAGTGGTTCGTGAAACACTTGTTCCGGCCTCGAGAAATAGCAGAGTTCCGCGGAACACAGTTTGGGAAACCATTGGATTCAATCTAACGACACAAAGACTAGCATAGAACAAACATGTTTAGCTAACATAGAATATTAATTTTGTCTAAACGTGCCAAGTTTGTTGTTTTCCACATTAAGCTAAATGTTAGGAAGTGACTGTTTTCAAAATGGTTATTTTGTCATATCTACATAGCATCTGCATTCACAGTCACATTTTTCTCAAGTTTACATTATATGTCTAGTATTAACTCTACAACCTTCTCATGCGGCAATATGTTATCTAATTACAAAAAACAACCTTTAATGATGAATAGTTAACTTTTTGACAGTTTCCCAAAACTAGAAGGTAAAAAAAATAAAATAATGAGAAATAAAATAAAGAAAACTTGCAATAAAGTAAATAACTGGATGGATGTTTAGCATTAAACAACAATGAAACAAAATAAATTTTAAAAATCCAAGAACCATAGTTCTGATTAGCATAAATGAATGCCATTGTTTATAAGTTAACAGATTTTGCTTTCAAAAAAATAATCGATGTATATAAAGCGGGTATTAAACTATGCTATCCATTGATTCTTGTGGATTTAGTCTTTGAGGGCTCAGAATATTTCGTATGGAGACCTTTAAAAGATATTTGAAGAAGAAAAAATGACAGTAGGCTCCAAAATTGGGTTACTATCACTAATTGAGAGACGTATCACTTACCAAATTTAGTCTATTGAACATTTTCTACGTGCCTAAAGCTAGTGTAACCTCTATGTACTCGCGTGATAAGTTATGCCAACTCAACAATGAATTTTGTATAAATAATAATAATAAGGCTTGTCTTCGAGTTCGAAGATTAATGAGAAATGCAGTCCTTCCCGTGGCAACGCAGCCCAGGCTGTGACTTACATATTGTTGTAACTCTCTAGGTTAGGCACTCAACGAATAGGCATGCAACTCAACACAGTGTAACAGGAAATAAATACAGGTGTTTATTCACTAGGACAAACACATAGCATCCTTCAGCTTCCTCAGAGTCTTTCTACTAATTTACCAGTCCTTTAGACAGCAACCCGAATGTGGACCAACGATAGCCTTCCCCGCTTCGCTCCAGGTCCCTTCTACAACCTTCAGGCAGCACCAAAAGCTGGCTTCTTAGTTTCCAAACATTCAGACTCTTCACAATCCCTGATGCAATGTTATTATCTCTCTCCTAGTGTCCTCCTGTTTACGTTCACTAGTGCGCTAGTGCGCACCTCAAGCACTGGTGCAAGGCAGGGTTACAACACTACCCCCACCTTAGTCTTTTCGTCCCGAAAAGAAACATGTTCACGGTTGGCCAGTGCAGGTGGAGGTCGGTCAGTGGGAGTCACAGATTGCATTGATCGTGCTCCCCACAAAGCAATCCACACTGCTCTCTGCAGGTGCCGCTTTCTCCTTCTGCTCCAATTGACCTGCCTTTGGTTAAGGGGAAGTCGTTTTCGTTGTCTGGCCTTTCTCTTAGTTACCACCGACGGCAGACTCATGGCAAGAAGCGATGCAGTGGATGTCATAGCGTAGGTCATCAAGACCATTTGTCTTACACGTTGCTCCAGCAGGCTTTCTCGATGTGCCGTGGGCCCCCAGGAGGCCAGGTTGTCAAACACGGTATAATCTTTAAGCTTGTCTGAAAGACATATCTGTGGGGCACGTTTACAACGTCCTATGTGTCCATCTGCTGTACCACCATCAGCGCTTCTCTTGCTGATACTGGTATCAGGACAAATACTTAGTTGGCAGGTCTTCCGGTGCTCGAATTCTCCCTTTGAGGAGGTCCCGTCATCACAGTTATTTTTCAACGTCTGAGTGTAGGCAGGAATCACGATAGCATGATCAGATCTGTGCTCAGTACTTTCACAACAAATGTTAGGATTCTTGTCGTAGGAGCCAAGCTTGCACGGCTCACTATTACAGTCATAGACAGCGCCACCATCAACGGCGTCTCCGTTGAGTAACGGATTGTTTATACCTGTCGACATGGTAGCCATCTGATCGTCGGTCTTGCTCATCACGGTATCAAACGTATCATCAGTCTTGTTCAGCGAGGTACTGATACCTATCTGTTTAATCATGGTACAGATCTGCTCGTTGACCTCTTTTAGCTGTACCTGGAACGAGTTCATCTGATCTGTCACGGTATTCATGAGCTCTCTGATATCTGGTTGTACTTCGAACAGATACGAGTCCGGATCTTCATCTTCGTCCAGCAAGGCTTGTCGAAGGCGTTCTCTCATTTTTTCTTTGGCACAGAAGATCCTCAGCTCCCTGGCTCGGAGCTCCTCTTTTAACTGTTTACAGCTTAGTTCATCTAGCTTCCTCAGCGTTGTCATTGTTTCCTTTCGTTGAGCTGCCTAAATCCCACTTCTGATACCAATTGTTGTAACTCTCTAGGTTAGGCACTCAACGAATAGGCATGCAACTCAACACAGTGTAACAGGAAATAAATACAGGTGTTTATTCACTAGGACAAACACATAGCATCCTTCAGCTTCCTCAGAGTCTTTCTACTAATTTACCAGTCCTTTAGACAGCAACCCGAATGTGGACCAACGATAGCCTTCCCCGCTTCGCTCCAGGTCCCTTCTACAACCTTCAGGCAGCACCAAAAGCTGGCTTCTTAGTTTCCAAACATTCAGACTCTTCACAATCCCTGATGCAATGTTATTATCTCTCTCCTAGTGTCCTCCTGTTTACGTTCACTAGTGCGCTAGTGCGCACCTCAAGCACTGGTGCAAGGCAGGGTTACAACAATATTTTGCCACATCCAGTGCGAAAGGACCGAATATATACTCTAATATGCAGTGGTAAACACGGGGCCTATTTTCTAAAATACGTTAGTTGAGCTACCAACACACACTCCTGCCATTAGCTCTGTTACATTGCGTTTCGTTTATTTATTTATTTTTAGTTTTTATAAGCTATGAAATGTTAACATGTTTAACTAGATTTATATTTCCGCACTGATAGGTCAATGGACAATAGAGCAGCACTTATATTTTACTGCATAAACCTAATACACTGTTAACACTGTTTCCTGAATGTCCACTGTGTGAGTAAGCGGCCTCCCGCGGCTCTGTGGCTGTATTAGTCATCACAGTGCCACGGAGAGGGGGCGGGAAGCTCGGTACGAGCGGGGAAGGGGGGGCTAGGCTACTGTCGTACTGCCGCGTGTAGTTTCATTGAGGGAACAGGGAATACCATTGTGGCCTGTATCAGTCTGACTTATTGTGCAGTTTGGCTTACACATAAACCTAGTCATCAGTGTAGCAGTGGTTAGTATTAGTCAATTGTTTTGTACAGTGTATCCTATAGATGTAGATCTACTCTGTTTTCATACATACACGATGACACCTATGTGTATCTGTAATTTACCGATATTTCAGTTTATATTCAAATCTGTGATTTCCTGCTGTAACTATTCTAATGGATATTAATATGGAATTCAGTTTGTAATAAATAGTATCATTTCAAAAGCCTAATCATCGGATTTAAAAAAAAATTAGGCAATATTTCCAAGTTGTTAAAAAAATAGTTCGCTAGGATAGTTTGTTGTTATTTAATAGTGTTTACAGCAGAGTGCGAACTAATGGTCGGTTTGTGGTTTGTAAGGTAAAATAATAGACATTATCAGCATGTGTAGGCCTAAACTGACAATGATTTACTTCCCAATAATGAGACTAGATATAAAGTGAATGTTACCAGCAGGCTTGCACACTTCAACCACTTAAGCCCCAGCTCTTTTCATAAATCATTATTTACAGTAGTATCAAATAAAAATGTCATGGTTATAGGGAGGGAAAGGGAAAACTGTAGTGTCCATACAATAATTAACAACAATTTGATCAAATAGTACACTACTTTCTATTAAATATTACACTACTTTCTATTAAATGTTACACTACTTTGTTTTTTTTTAAACACAATAAAATCCACTCGTTGTGTCAAGCGAGTGTCAGTTCAACAGCAGTTCAAGCGTGGCAGTCAGTTACTCTGCATCCTTCTTATTTGCCGACACCAAGCACCTTCTGTGTATTTTTAATTATTAATATCATTATTTATTAATTTTGTTTCAATAACTAATATTATAAGTATAAACTTCACCTGTCCCTTAGTCTGTTGGGACACAACACATGATCTGTCGACCGTCTTTCTCCATGCCTCTCTTTACATGGAATAGTCTCTTTCAAAGACTAGTCTGTTCATTCTTTATTGTTGTCTCGGTTTCCCCAACTAACAAACTTTAAATGGACTTCGATTTGTATTGGAAATTGGAAAAGAATATTCAGAACTATTTTACATTTAGAGTTAGACCAAGGCTTTTGTTTTCTAAACCTGCGTATCGCGAGGCCAAACAATCGATTGTGTCAACCTGTAAGGTAGGACACAACATGTGAACGTGTATCTTATCTTATCTTATACAAATACAGACGTTACTTCAAAAAAAAATGAATAAGAAGATGATTACGTCCTACGTGTTTTGTGTACATGATATAGTACATGAAGCTCCTTAAGTACGCACTAGATCTCTACTATCTCTAGGTTACATACGCAGATACAGTCTAAACAAGATTGCTCTCCTGTCAACAAACACTGCATTGAAAAACACAAACTATGTGTAGGCCAATCTCTATGGATCTGTAGAGGATGGGTTCAAACATGCGTGTACAAGACAAGCAGTGTGACTGAAGGGACGACTTCTCGGTCAAAGATGGGGAGTGACACGGGGAGGAGGGTCAACAAGAATTAACTTGTCCTGTATCCTACAAGAGCCAAGCCTTTTTTTTTTTTTTTTTTTTTTAAATTTTCCAAATACTAAAGTGTTGTTTTTTGTAAATTTAATACTCTTTCCAATCTACGTAGTATTCAAAGATCACTGTATTAAGTATGTTAAATAACTGACAGGTGTAGGCATATAAACTACTGACCTATTGTCTAATTACTGTTATAAGAGAGTCTTAACGCTCTTTGGACTGGGGGGGGGGGACCACACCTGATCTGTTGACATATCTTTCTCTATTCTTCCCTGTGTTTTGACAGGATTAAAGTCTGGCCTGTCTGTTCCTTGGTGTTGTCTACTTTTGTCTGCCCCTCCTTCTATTCCCTGGAACCGTTCCCTGTAGGAAGGTCTTGTGGATCTTGTGATTGGCCGTACAGTCTTAGTTTGCGATTTTTGACAATGGTCAAAAGGTCATGGTGGGGCTCGATTGCCATAGTGATCCTGTAATGTATGTTTTAAATTACATACTAGCTATTCAAGACTCCCATTTTCCGTGCACCATACGCGCTAAAATACTAGCTATTTGTCCGCCATCGATTCAAATCTATAACTGGTTAGTAAAACCATACCCCATACACTTTGTTTACATTCAAAGGCCACCGTCTACCTTAGTTTTTGATCAATTTTTCCGCATTAGAAAGGGGCGGGTCCTAGCTGGGGAAACGAGACAAGAGTTGCAATAATGAAGTAACCTTGACATTTGATGATTTCTTTGAAATTTTCTAATAGTAGACCAATGGCGTTTATCAGAGAACATTTGAAGCTACCGCGTATTTTTGGGGGTTTAACAGTGGGAAATGTATTATTAGCAAAATACAAGATTTTACGCTAGCTTGAGTATTTCGGCCTCCATTGTTAGTATGTACCGTAGATCTTTTTATTTAAATCTAATCCACGGGCAGATGACAAGACAGTCTTTGATCATCGCAATGTTTCTTTTGGCAACTGATCGTTTGGATCCTTATGGGAATGTCTGGGGCGTGTTATTGATTTGTTCAGGCGATCAGTTTATGACAAAATCAGCACTCTCTTCGTACGTTGAACCTACTATAGCGAAAACGATGCCTCTTACTTTTTTAAAAAAAAAACTCTCTCCTAACTGACGATACCAGCGTTGATTCCACCAGAATGTGGTAAATAATTACGGAGAGAAAGAGTTAAGTATGATATATTTTTGCCCCCAAAAAATCAGAAGCGATATTATCTGCCCCGGATTTAGGGATGCAAATCGTACAGGTTTGAAGCCTGAAAGGGATCTCCTTTTTTTTTTTTTCAAGACATGGTTTCTATGGAATAAAGAGACACGTCTCCAAAACGAAATTTATCTAATACATGTACAGACGTTCCTTCAAAAAAGAAGATGATTACGTCCTACGCGTCATGGATTCAGTCATGCATATTAACCAATGACTTAAATTCTGCCAAGTCACTGGTTTTCCTGGCTAGCTCAGGCAACCCATTCCATGCTCTAATAGCACTAGGGAAGAAGGAGTGATTGATTTTAGACCTATTATGTTTAATGGGAAGTAGTGCAGGGGTCGTCATGTAAACAAAAATAGAATTGGGTGGGGGGGGGGGGGGGGTGGGGGGAGAACAATGAGATGTTATAAAGAAATTGGTGACGAAGAAAACCTTACACATTTGTGTAATAACTAAATCCAAACGTGGTGCCAGGCCTCCGTTCTAAAGCCTTGGGCGTGTGTTTGCTCATAGACATTATCAGTTTTTCTTTCCTTTGAGATCCGGCGTAGCAGACGTGAACAGCAAACGGTGTCACTGTGGAAGTAGGTCATCTAACGACGTGCGTGCACTGCACATAGATGCAGGAAATATTGATCAGGCAAGGTCTGCTCTTGGCGGGAAACAAATCAATGGTGGTCAATAGGCCTTTAATGCGATGTCGTCTGCAACTATGTCTAGCAACCGGTGTGCAGTGTCTAATAATGGCCCTCAATCCTATCGCTCCATTTTGCTTCCCCCCCCCCCCCCTTCCGTAGCATGGCAACGTGTGCACACCATCGATCCTAAATTTTATACGAACTCTTTTACTTCCCCTGTTTCAATGCTACTTAATTTTAAAAGTAAGATTAGCTATATAGATCTCTTTTACACAGAGTCGGTCTTAGGCATAAGCAAACTAGGCAGCCGCCTAGGGCCTCTGATCGGTTGTAGCCTCGCTCAGGGCTCTAAATATTTTTTTAGAGAAGAAATAAAGAAACTTTTCCTCGATGTACATCTTCTCTTATAAAATACAGACGTTACTTCAAAAAAGAAGATGATTACGTCCTACGCGTCATGCATTCAGTCATGCATATTAACCAATGACTTAAATTCTGCCAAGTCACTGGTTTTCCTGGCTAGCTCAGGCAACCCATTCCATGCTCTAATAGCACTAAGGAAGAAGGAGCATTTTTACAAATTTGTCCTAGCATATGGGACAAGGAATGTGCCTTTATCTTTGTGTCTTTCTGAGTATTTTATTAAATTTTTTTTTATTTGAAGGTTATGTGTTTTATGTATAATTGCTACTTTCATTTTGAGTCTTCTGTCCTGAAGGCTTTCTAAATTTAGTGATTTTACTAAAGGTGTTACTCTAGTCAAATGTGAATATTCGTTTGTTATGAATCTCACTGCTCTATTTTGTGTCTGTTCCAGTTTCTTAATGTTTTCTTGAGTTGAAGGGTCCTGAAACTGTACATGTTGGACTACACTAGGTTTTTACTTAATCTCGTAATTTTAATTTGTATCGCTGTCGTTTTTTTTTAAATATTTTTTTTTTCATTTGGGGCCGCCTGGTTATCTATGGCCGGCCCTGCTTTTTCTGTATCAAAATCTGATTTTAGTGTCTTGAAACAGTTGGGCTGAGGTCGAATGAAGGGGGTATAATTATTTAAACATTCTTAATATAAAAAAAAACAATTTAAAAAATCACAATAGCACAACAAACGCGTGCATAATCAGCCACACATACCCAGACGATGGATGATCACACCTTAGTTACTTGTCAATTGGTTATTTGAATGACATAATTTGATGAATGAGGGTGAAGGTTAACAGGGTCATGGCTGTTACCTTCGTCTCACAACCGTTATATTTTTCCCCTGACTATTTAGATCAGGGGTCTCAAACTCATATCAGCATGTGGGCCGCAGTGGAAAGTAACAATCAGTCAGTGGGCCGCACCACGAAAAGAGAATGTTTTTTCATTAAATTTTACGAACACTACATGTCACTGCAGTTAAATGCTAAAATAACGTTTTTATAATTATTAATTACATTTAGTGTAGTTTATACATGCACAGGCAGTTTAGTTTACTAAAATAAGTTGACGTTGTCTCTGTCACTAATAAAAAAGCAGAAACTGTAGTTACCCCAAAAAAAAAACTATAATTACTAGGCCTACTGCAGATGGCTCGTCACTCATGTTTCTGTCCACTCAGCTGAGAGCGTTTGGCAGAGACCAGACCATCGACGTTAGGCCTGAAGTCGCGTATAGTGGCAAGCCGTAAGGTTGCTCTCATATGCTCACCAGTCAGTCTTGATCGTAATGCTGTTTTGTTGATCTTCATTCTGGAGAAAAACTGTTCGCAAACGTACGTACTCTCAAACATCGCTAGAATTCTAGCAGCTGCGAAGAATAAGTTTGGAAACTTCTCTCTGGGAAGAAACTGGTAGAAATCTGGAACGCCAACATCAGCGTATTTTTGCTTCAGAACAGTGTCACACTGAAGGTCTAGTAGTTCCATCTGGACTTCCTCTGGAACGTTTTTCGCGTCAACTGCGAACGGAGTGGCAACAAGGAAAAACTGATTCGAGAGCAGTGAATTGCTGAAAGCGGTGTTCAAAATCTTCCAGTAGTCTGAAGAGGATGTCTACGTAGTCTTTCAGGCGCTGTGGTTCAACCGTTATGCTCTGTAGAAAAAGAAAAGAGAAATGAGCCATGTTTCCATCTGCCAGCTGAGTGGCAACAAAGTCAGCTTGCATCTGAATGATTTGATGCGGTCAAACATCACGGTAATCAGCTGCTTTGTGCCCTTTAGTTGTGAATTGAGTGCATTGAGATGTTGCGTGATGTCAGTAAGAAAAGCAATATCCGACAAAAACATTGGGTCACTGAGCTGAGGTATGTCTCTGTCTTGCATCGCAGAAACAAGAATATTATATGTACCGGTATCTTTAATCACCAAGCACAACATACATATACACTGTTCTAGCCGCCAACCTGAGCGATGCCCGCCTGACACATGTACCCCATCCCTCCCCGGCTTATATGTGGCCATTGTAAATTTTATCTAATTTTTTTGAATTTGCGGACGGGGCCGAGGGCCGCACAAAATAGTTTCGCGGGCCGCATGCGGCCCTCGGGCCGCGTGTTTGAGACCCCTGATTTAGATCGAGGCATTGTGAGTTCAATAAGATGATTCGAATTAATTTTGTGATTGCTTGCTATGGTTACTCTTCTGTATGTATCAAATAGTGGTCAGAATATTTTATGATAATTTTCAATGTCATCCCCCCACCCATTACCCATTTTATGATACACTTTATTTCTTTTAATTCTTACGAAGGCCTAATTTAAATAAATAGACGACAAACAAACAAATGCATTATTTTAGAGATGCCACTAAGTGGTACAAAACGTAAACATGGGCAGTAACAACTGCACCTTATTGAAGTTTAGACATAGTAATTAAAGTTTCTGTCCATTAGAAATTGTGGACTTAAACACAATCTATTTATATCTTGATCTAGTTTAAGTCAAGTTTTCTTAGTGTGAGTCTATACATTTATTGTTGTATCTTTGAATATTATATAGGATATATAGATATAATACTGCTGTTCTGGATATTATATAGGATATATAGATATAATACTGCTATTCTTTATTTTAGATCTTGCCACTAAGGAGTCTAATTGATTACCAAGTTAAATGCAGTGGCGTAGCTAGGAATTAGACATCATTTGGGGGCCCGGGGAGGGGCTTGACCTCTTTGGGGGTCCCATCATTTTGCGTAATATTTAATATAAAAAACACTTATTTGGGGGGCCCTCTCAAGTGGGGGACCGGGGGGATTTTTACATTCTCCCCCTCCCTCCCCCACCCTATCTACGCCTATGGTTAAATGTGAGCAAATATTCAAATTTGCCCCAAAACACTCTTCTAACATGCTTTCGTTGTTTTGACCTATTTTTGTCTGTTTACGATTCCAAGTCAAACAAGATCTATCTTCTAAAAATATAGATCTAGATATTGGTGTAATTCAAATATTTTATAACCTTTTAACTATTTATCTCTATTATTTTAAAATCATATTAATAAAATCGAGTATTCTTCCTTAAATGTCTACAAATAATCATGTATGATTTGTTTTTGTTTTTTAATACACGCGGATTGATATTAAGGTTTTAAATTATTGTGTCTCACGCAGCGAAGCGACTTTTTTTTTCTGTCATTGCCAGATTGTCAATTATAAATATGATTGAGATATGTATAAATAATAGCGTGTCCAGTTGTTAATTAACGCAGCTATACACAACTTTTACTAATTTTATTTTAAAATCTAATTTTTAATAGTCTACTATCTAGATTATTCATATAAAAAGAAAATTTAGTAAAGACCTATTTAATATTCACAACTACTAAAGTAAATAAAAAAAGATTATAATTTACAAATAAGTATTATAGCTAGTTTGTAAACAAAATAAGTGAGTAAATCTTTTAAGATAAATTTTATATATACACGATCGTTACATTTTATACAGATCCAGATCTACATCTAAAAATTTTAGAGCATTAAGTTGCTACGCTTAGCACAAACCATATAGCTTCATATTTGAAAAAAAAATCTGGCAGGCTTATGTCGCTTTTCCCCCCTTTAAGGCAGCACTCGATCAACTACAGGTTTGGAATATACTAATATACGAACAAATTATATTGTTATGATGTTAATTTTAACGATTTAATTCTAGCAAAACAATCGATGAATAAGTATTAAGTTTGTTGGAACAAAAATATTCCTGTAAAATAGACTATTTAAGATGTAGTGAAGTCTAGTCTAGAATAACTTATTATATAGTCTTATAGATCTAGGATCATGATTGACGTGGTCATGATAATCATAATGTGAAAAAATGTCAATAATGACATATTAATGATGACTGAGTGATCTGACACCGTCTAGAATAATAAATATACTAATATAGTTTCACTAGATCTATATAGATCTAGATTAGTATATATATCTTATATATCTAGATTCTAGTCAAGATCTCTCTCTATAACTTATACTAGATCTATACTATAACTATAACTCTTTACTAGATCTAGTACTAGATCTAATATTATTATATTATATAGTATAGTAGTCTATACTATATTATAGTAATATAATCTATTTTATATAGACTAGATATTAAGATATCTAACTGAACTTCTGAAGTGACTGAAGACAGACTTGAAGAGAAGAAGAGTAAAATTAAAATAGTGTAGTCTAGTCTACAAGTACGACTCTGACTCTAGACTACTCTAGTCATATCTCTCTATCTGACTATCAGTATCATCTAGACTTCTAGACTAGATCTAGTAAAAGTAGTACTAGTCTAGGTAACTAGATCTAGAAGAGAGTAGAGAATTTAGTCAATAGATTCTAAGAGATGATTCTATATCTAGATAGATCTAGTAGATAATTAGCCTAAACTTAATAAAGTATAAAGTTAAAGAACATTTTTTTAACTTAACCTAGAATAGATGAGATGATAAATATTTATAATGATAGACTCTAGTAGACGAGATTCTAGATCTAAATCTAAGAGTCTAGACTAGAATCAACTCTAAAATCTAAATCTAGAATTAATCTAGATCTACAGTCTATGTCTATATTAGACTATAATTGACAATATACACCATAGACGTACAGATTACATTACTAGACTATAGAATATACTAGAATCTACAGTACAGTATTAGTATATATATGATATGAAGTTTTTTGTAATAATCTTAGATCTAGAATCTAGAAAATACTTCTTAGTGACTGAGATCTATATCTATATTTTATAACATATAGGTATAGATAGTCTATAGAGTATAGAGATTTAGTAAAATAGACATTATTAGACTTCTTTCTACTACTGTTGTGGTGGCATCAGCAATCCAGGACCCTTCCTTTATGTTATGCTCGCTCTCCACGTGATCTATCCAGTGACACTTTTTCTCAGCTGATATTGTCAATTTTGAAGAGCTTCATGTCGCGTATGCATACATCAGTATACCGTAAATGTGGACGACCAGCGGCTCTCCTGCATTCTGTTAGGATCTTCTGGCATTCTATGAACGTGGCCAGCCATGACGTCTGCTGCTAATACAGCAGATGTCCTGGCACCCTGCTCTTTGTAGCACTTCCATTGTCATTATGCATTAGTAAAATCATTAAATTTAGAGACAATTCTGTTTCAGGATTTCAAGACAAAAGAATAAAAAGTAATGTAGCAATAATATATAAAACAGAATAATTTACAATAACAAAACCTAATAAGCTTATAAAAAACTCAGAAAGATAAAGGCACAAATATGTGATATATATGGCAATGCATGATAAAATCGATATGCTAGGATAAATTCTTTCCTAGTCAGTACCACTAGAGCATGAAAAAATTTAACTACTTTCTCTTTATAAAATGCTATTTATAATTTAAATTCAACAACATATACTTCTAGAGGTCTAAAATATATTCTAAATTTATGCACTGCCTGTAAAATCTATTCATATATATTTTGAGATTTAGACTTAAAAATTTACATCTTTTTTCTTCTTCTTTCACTGTAGGCATTAAGCTTTGAGAATTGAGGAGAAATGTTAAAGTTCTTTAAAAAACACCCTCCCAAGGAAGGGGAGGAACGAGAACGACTAAAAAAGGAGCTATTCAAATTTCAAAAGGTAAGAAATCAGAAATAGGTTCTTAATCTATCTTTGCATGTGGTAATTGTCACTGGGAGTGGGTTGCTTAGAGGTTAAGCATTGGGCTTCTGAACCTGAGGGCCTGGGTTTGAATCTCTGAAGACTAATTTTGAATTTCAGGATTTTTAGGGCTTCCCTGAGTCTTGTACCAGACTTAAGTTGAGGGAAGTAAAGGCGGTTGGTGGTTGTGCTGGCCACATGACACCCTGCTCGTTAACCGTTGGCCATAGAAATAGATGACCTTAACATCATCTGCCCCATAGATCGTAAGGTCTAATTTTAAAATTAAAATGGATAATCTTTTACAGCTTTGTTGACAGTATCAGGCTTAAGTAAATAACGACCAAAATAACTCTAAGGACTTTTTACAGCTGTGTGTGAAATATTTTTGTTAAAATCTACAGTAGATCTACTCGTTTCGTTATATTTATATTAAATTTATCATTCTTTCATAGTACTGATTAGGCAATATTCTCTTTGCTATGTGTAAGAGGATCCAGTCAAATGCTCATTTGCAATGATGTTTAGATATTAAATTATACTTCAATAAAACTACTTTAAACATTATACAGTGTGTTGAGCACGGATTCCCATCCAAACCCAGTGCATTAGCCTACGACCCAAAGCTTCAGCTTCTGGCAGTTGGTACAAAATCAGGAGCAGTTAAAGTGTATCCTTTTTTGTTATGATTGGCAATAAATAAATAAACATAAGGTAAATAGACCTGTACTGTTTTATTTTTTTCATAACAAGTATAAATTGATATTGAATTCATGTCAGTTTTTTGTTTAAAAATAACACAACAGCATGATACATTTCTTGACTAAAAGTTAGATTTGGAACACCAGGTTTTGAGGTTTCTGCTAACCATGAAGGGGATATATCTGTGACAAACTTGTTCTTCATTCCTGAAGAGGTAAATATAAAATGTTTCTACTACCAATCATATCAAGTGCATATTTTTAAAATAGAATCTACTTGTTGGTTATTGTTGTTGATAATATGTTGTCAGATATCCCTTAAACATTTATGCTTTTTTATAGTTTGTGTGCCTCAATGTGTGTTAAGCATGAGGGGCGTTTAAATCTTAGAATAAAGGTTTAAGTGTAAATCTATGTTTGCTCAACAGGGTCGTCTTATCTCAGCATGCAGTGATAGTTCTTTGCATCTTTGGGAGATCAACAACAAAGATGGAACTTGTGTCTTAGAAGAGAGAAAAACTGAAGGTGCAGAGTCACTGTAAGTCATTAGATTTTTTAATTATTTATTTTCATACTAGATGGATTGTTTTATTTCTTATCATTTTGTAATGTTTTTTTATTTTTCAGAAAAGTGAAGAACCTGTCCACTTGTTGCTTGAGTACAGACTTTAGTACATTGTTTGTTGGGACAGAGAATGGTAGTGTCCATTATATTGATGTCAAAAGTCTTACTGAAATCAATGTAGTCATTATGGATGCCATCATTCAAAAGTAACTATTAACCCATTAGCTCCTAGTGAAATAGAAGCATTTTTATTGGTTAGATTCTAATGTGATAGGAGCTGACCAAAACCTTTTTTGTTTTTTTAATAAGAGCACTTGTATGTACACATAGCTACTATGTTGTATTTTAGTCAAAACATCATATAGTGAAGAGTACAAATTGTTTTTGTTCTAAAAGTACACATTTAAAAAAAATAAGATTTTATTCTCTTTTACAATTATTCTTTCATTTTCCTTTTTAGTGTTACCGATGACTACAAAGTTAACCCTGGTGCAGTAGAAGCTATTGCTAACAATCCTGCCAACAGTGAGAAGGTAAGCTTAATAGTACACTATAAAAGTGTTATATACAGAGCTTTTAGGTCTGTTAAGTGGTCTGCCACTTTGTGTTGGTAAAATTTCTAACATTTCTTTCAACACACACACAAAAATGCTCTTCAACACAAATAGTATCTACTAGAAAGTGTGCAAGATAGTTGTGATATTAATCTGATACATATGGAATGTTAAAACTAATTTTTATTAATATTGCTATTAACTATTATATCTACAGATACTAATAGGCTTTAACAGGGGATTAATAGTGCTTTGGAATACTAAAGAAAATGTATCAGAGGGTAACTTCAAAGCAACTCAGGTAATCTTTTTTAATGATGTGATGGTTTTTCATAATATAATATAATATTTGTTTTGTTTGCTGCTCTATAACTGACTACATCAAAATATATTTCTATGCTTTTATTTTTCTTTTATTACAGTGATGGTAATTTCCAGAAAATCAGAAAAAAAAAATTATTTCCATTATAGTTCTATATTTCTTTTGCACATGCACATATCAGATGTGTGTCTATTCACAAACACTTTAAAAAAATTAAATCTCAACCTGGTTCTCTCTAAATGTTCAAGGCACTTCAAATTGTAGTTATGATGGCTGCTAATTAGAATCCTGGCATTGTAATAATACATTTTGACATGTTTGAAAAGGAATTGAATGGTTCACAACTGCAGGGAGAGAGAATATTTCTCCAATTTTTGCAAATTCTGTTCCCATCACTTTTTGTATTGATTTATTATACAACTCAGTAGTTATTACATAAGTTATTTGAACTCTGTTACTGTATAATAAAATATTCATGTTTTTTTTTTTCCAAATGACAGCAACTTGAATCCATAGCCTGGAATCGAAGAGGAGATGAATTCATTAGTGCACACAATGATGGCAGTTACATTACATGGAATGCTAGAGATTTCACTGAACCAAAGGAGCAAGCCGTTACACCTTATGGTGAGCATTTAATTAAGACACCTTTCTTGCATATCTTTGAAGAAGTTAGGAACCATTTGGCTCAACAAGTATCTGGCATTCATGGTGTCAGTCAAATGCTAGCTTTACAATAACACCATGCTTGAAACAAATTTTGACTTGTTTGGGCATTGAAGGAACAGTAGCTTTTTCACTTTAACTCACACTACGACAACATTACTTGGGACTTAAAGTAATGTACTTACATTTTTTTTTCTTCTATTTTAGGTCCTTTTCCTTGCAAAGCTATAAATAAAATTCAATGGAAAATGACAAAGAAGTAAGTTAATCCAACATTATTGATAGGAGTATTTCTGTTTAAACATTAAGCTTAATACTTCATTGTGCACCTTTAAAAAAAAATAAATTTTGTCACCTTTAGTGAACCCCTTATTGTCATCTCTGGAGGTATGCCTCGTGCCAGCTATGGAGATCGCCACACTGTCAGCATCATGCAAGGTGACAACCATGTTGTAGCTGATCTTACATCTAGAGTTGTTGATTTCCTGACTATCAACAGAGCGGATGAGAAAGATGCCATTGAAACAGGTACCCATTCAGTTCGACACAGATGCCCCAGCATATTTTCACAGTATAAGCTTCATTCAAGTAATTCTTTGCTTGACATGATTCAAACTGTGTACATTAACATTTCTTGTTTCCTACATAAAAGACTTGTGTCTTTTAGTTATTGGAATAAATACAAAGATAACACTGCTGTTACTATCATTGATAGGGGATCAGTAGCATATGGTGCAGTGGAATACTAAAGAAAATGTATAAGAAGTTACCGACTATACAGCTCTGGTAACCTTTTTTTTTTTTAAATGTGATAGTTTTCATAGGATTATAATTTAAACTATATAATATTCATTGCATTTGCTGCTCTATGTTAATGCCAATCTGAATGTGTCAAAATATCTTTCAGTCCTTTTTCTCTTAAATCGCAGTGATGGGAATTGCCAGAAAATCTTCTGAATTTTGAACATTTTGTAGACCAAATTTTTTCAAAATTTAAAAAAAATTATTTTCCTTTTTCAGAACAATGCGAATATATTTCTAAATTTCTTTTGCACATATATATATATCCAATGTGGGTCTATTTACAAAGTTTATACTAAAACCTTTGAACTTATCTCTGTCTCTATCTAGATCTTCAGACTGTTGTTATGATGCAACCTAATTAGAACCGGGGCATTGTAATTCCAAGCTGTCCTCCAGGGGGTTTGGACTAGGGCATAATTTTCATTTCTGAAGGAATTGGGATTAGATCTTATTTTAGATTGATTTATAGATTTTTGTTCTAGTATTTGTACAAAATAGCATAGATTGCATCTAGATCTACTAGGCACACAGGCACCACTGTTTTGCAAAGTTTCACAGTATAAGCTTCATTCAAGTAATTCTTTGCTTGACATGATTCAAATTGTGTACATTAACATTTCTTGTTTCCTACATAAAAGACTTGTCTTTTAGTTATTGGAATAAATACAAAGATAACACTGCTGTTACTATCATTGATAGGGAGGTTATTTATTTTATTTGTTTTTTTCCAACAACCTATGATGCCTACAAATATAGAATATACTCTGTGTACAAAATTCAAATGACTGTTGCAAGCACATTTTCTAAGGCTACTCTTCTGTGGCTGCATTTTTGGAATGAGTATTGTAGTTTACCCAAAGGGAATAATATCAAATGGCTTCCGTCCTCCATAAAAAGTGACAGTATCAGATTTATTGGGAAACTGCAAGAGATAGTAGCAGAAAGCACATATTTTTTTTACATATATTGAACTTAACGTGTTCCAATGTTCAAGTATATTAACTGTTGCTTGTCAGTGAAGTATAACTGTAACCAACAGCTTGTTTTAAAGCCTAAGTTCTATATTTACATTGTCTTAAACATTTGTGTGTGTGTGTGTGGTTTTTTTTTCATGTGTATTTCTTTTTTTTTTATGTATTTTTTTCCTTTTAACTTTCAGATAGGGATGATCCACAAGCACTTGTGATTTTAGCTGAAGAGGAACTTGTTGTGTTAGATTTAGAATCAGAATCCTGGCCCTGTTTTAGGTTGCCATATCTGAATAGTGTTCATTCTTCTGCTGTCACATGCTCCCAACACATAAATGACATTCCAGAACAGTTGTGGCAGAAGTTGATCGATGCAGGCGACAATCAGTGCAAGAATTTTACTCACAGAGTAAGTATTTGACATTTCTTATGTCTTAGTTGCACTCTCTTGAGTTGGTACCCAATTTTTTTTGGCCCCCAGGCTGAATTTAGCTGCATCACTGCTAAAACCAGTCTAGTTAAAAGAAACTAGGCATCTGTTCGTATATTCCTTTAGAGTTGAAGATAATTTACTTCCTAGTGCAAACAACAGGGGAATGGTAGTGAGCAGGGTATGAGCCCTGAACCATTGAGAAGTCTGAATAACAGTCCAGCATGTACCACACAACCAGGCATCGATCTGTGGTTTCATTACAGTGTGCAGAAGTTTCAAGGGGTTCAATAGCACTGGGCCATTTGCTGAGTTAAGGCATTACTGTCTTAAATTAGTGGATAGATAGATCTGTGGAGTATCTTGTTGCAAGGATTTTCAACAACAAATGAGTTCGTGGTCATTTAAAAAAATTTTGATGTGATCTTGAAAAATAGAAACATTGAGCTTTAAAAAACCCAATTGATCTCAATTATACTGCTTATCAATTAACTTGGCTTAGATGACTGTGATTAGACATTTTGTTTTGTTTCATTAGGAATGGCCAATCAATGGTGGAAAGAATTTGGTGACACCTTCTGTTTCCAAAGACTTGCTTTTGACTGGGTAAGTTGTTATTGTACTAAGCAATACTTACTTATTTATAAATAAATCTCAATGTGGCATGGACTTCATCTAAAATAATGGTTGTATTCTAGTCACGAGGATGGTACTGTACGATTCTGGGATGCTTCCAACTCCAGTCTCAGATTGATCTATAAGCTGAGCACAGCTCCAGTGTTTGGAGTTCAAGACCACACTTCAGATTCTCATACACCAGAAGAAGAAGAATGGCCTCCATTCAGGAAGGTAAAAAATGAGATTTTAGGTTGACAAGTATGCTCAATAGTATTTTTGGCTTCATATTAAAAGTTTATCTGAAAAAAATTCTTGTTTGTTTACAAGTTTATACATACTAAAACTTTTGTGTGACAGGTGGGCACATTTGACCCATTTAGTGATGACCCAAGGCTGGCTATCCAAAAACTGGCCCTGTGTGCACTTAGTGAGACTCTAGTGGCAGCTGGTTCAGCTGGCCAGGTTCTTATTTTTAACATGGAAAGACAAGAAAGAGAACAGGATCTAAAGGTAGGAAGTTTAACACCCTAATACTGTACTGCCTATTACAGACTTCTTAAGATCAGAATTTTGCAAAATCTCCTAAAATGCTTACTAATTCCACCTTTCATGGTTGTTCTTTATATATCCGCAAAGTTTGAATTCTGATTAAGTAAAAGAATATTTGGGAAAAAAAACTTTTATTGCTAAATGAAAATTAGTGCTTGCAAAATTGTTAGCTATTTCCTCTAGAAAATGCAGTTTCATTCTCAAGCTAATCCTGTTCATTAAATTGCTTTGATCATACCCAAGGAATCTACTCACAATTGTTTCTTGTGTGCTGATTTCCAAGTAAAGGATGCAATTTCAATAGGAATATAGATTAGGCAAAAAGACTCATTACTCTAAGGCAATATGACAATATGATGGTTAGATCTAGACTAGTCACTCACTGCAAGTAAATCTAGACCATTGCCTTGAAAAGTATTGAAACTTTTATGAAGTAAAGGCAGTAAAATAGAAATTTCATGATTTGGTTTAGATCTATATTTGATGATGAAATTAGTTAGGGCTAGTTTTAATTTCTATAAAAGTAGACTTGCACTGTTTTCTTTCTAAATTGCTGCCTAAATTTTATCTCCTGCCTGTTCTTCATTGGGTCTATTATTCATTATTCTAGATCTTGGGGGTATGCATATAACAATAGTTATGACTAGATGCATGATGCTTAGGACATAATAATCTTTTTTTGAAGTAACATCTGTATAATATAAGATGATAGTTGTTTTTGCTGTAATGTATGCATTCAATTCATATTAGACATTGTCAGCTATTGAGAATAAAAGAAAAACACTTTTTATGTCTTTAGTGATTTTGATCTTCTCTACAACATTGTGTTCTCTGTTTAGGAAGTGAAAGTCAATATCATGAGTGATCATGAAGGCTTTGTCTGGAAGGGTCATGAAGCTCTAAGCTGCAAGATCGATGACCTGAAATATGCAGCAGGATTCCAGCCGACATGTATTATGCAACTGGACCCACCTGCAGCTTGTACAGCTTTAGCTCTGCATTCTGAGTGGCAGCTGTGAGTTCTGTTTAAACAAACACATAGATTATGTGGTTTTCTTTTTGTGCCATAAATGAACTACAGGCATGTTCATTTAATAAGTCTTTAAAGCTGAAACAGTGTAAAATAGAATTTTGTTTGATACATCATGCTGTTAAAAGTATTTTGAGTTTTAGTTTAAAAATTATATTCATTTTTGTCTTCTAGTGTAGCAGCAGGGACAGGCCAAGGTTTTGCACTCTTGGATTATGCACAAAAGAAAGAGGTTGCAACAAGATGCACACTAAATCCTAATGGTAATCTAAAAAAAATAATTTTGTTGGTGTGAATGTATGAATAGTATATTAATTAATGTAAATTTTAAGATTATATATTTTAAAATTAATATATATTTTGTGAATTATAGACCTTCATGGAACATCAGATACAGCAATGTCTCGTAGGAAATCCTTAAAGAAATCCCTCCGTGAATCATTCCGCAGACTTCGTAGGCGGCGATCTGAGAAAAAAGTAAAAGAAGACAAACCAAAAAAAGACGATAGTCAAACGTAAGGATATTGTTATTGATTTTGTGTTTGATTAGTGTTTTATCTATGATGTATTATAGAATAAAGTTATTTAAATGTCCCCCATCGCCAAATCACTCTGAAAACATTCTTCTAAACACTTTTTAATGCAGTACTACACAACATATAGAGGAAACTACAACGGCAGCACATTCAGCAGCACCAGCAGCTACAAGCTCTACAACAGGGGCAGGGGATTGTAAACCAGAAGAGAGACAAGTTGAGGCAAGAAGTGGTGATGATTCTATGGCCTCCATGGTTCGATCACTGTACTTTGCAGATACATTTATTGTAAATGGTAAGAGTACAAAAAAATATTAAATTGTTTTTGTTCTTAATATTTATCTTAACAAGCTATTTTATTGTTGAAATTTACTTCGGTTAAGTTAGTCTGTATTACTAGAAAAAAATTTTTTTTTTTCACATGTAATTGAATAATTATTTTGTTGTTGCATGTATTGCCCTTTGAATTATTATCATTATTTTGTTGTTGCAGGTGTGACCCACAGTCCATCACTTTGGGTAGGAACAAATGGTGGCCATATATTTGTTTACAACCTGACAGTACCAGCTTCAGATAAGCGTACTTCTGACTATGTGTCTTGCCTGCTGGCTAAAGAAATTAAATTGAAACATCGTGCTCCTGTGCTGTGTATGGCAGTTATAGATGGGAAAAACAATGTTTTGCCTGATGCATTTGAAGTGATCAACGAGAGGGCTAAAGCTCCAGACATGGAGAGTCAGCATTCCATTATCATATGCTCAGAAGAGCAGCTTAAGGTGTGTAGAGGTTTAACTCAAGAATTGTGCTAGCATGAGATTATCATGGTTAGTGTCCTAAATGTCAATTTTGTTTGTTCTTTCTATTTGTAGACATTCTCTCTGCCTAATTTGAAGCCCAGATGGAAGAACAAAATTACAGCTATTGATGGAGCCAGACTGAGAAAGATTAATTTTGTCAACTTTAGGAGAGAAGGTAGATAGTGTTGACTAGTAGTTCGATCAGCTTTACTAGTTGAAAGTGATCAAACAATTTAGTTTCATTTAAAATGTTAATAGCAAAGGTTTTGTTTTGCTTGTTTTTTTTTTCAGTGATGGGAATTTTCAGAAAATATCCTCACTCATTTTTTCTAATTGTTAAATGTTTGTAACAAAAATGTTTTAATTTTCTTTTCTTTTTGAATGGACAAAGAATTGTATTTATTTTCTTATTTTGAAAAAAAAAAAAATGCAGATTAAGACTTGTTTTTTTTTTTTTTTTTTTGTCTTTAAAAATTCTCTGCATTGCTTATCATGCTGATCTTGCTAAGAACTCAACAGAGATCCAAAAGTCATAACACACCTCTTTTTAGTTGTTTGAGTTGAATCATAAATCTATCCATGTTGACATTGCCAAGTGCAACATAAAATAGTCCTTAAAGTTTTCCCCATCTACATGCAATAACAATTGTGCCTTCCAACTTGTGTGTGCTGTAAGCCCATGCAGTGTTATTTGTAACACTATGTCAGGAAAATACTTTTTATTAAGTATTCAGCACCACCTTCTTTTGTTTTACCGCACCACGCTGATTTACAAACAGGGGTGCAGAAAATTTTTTACGTTTGTTTCCATCATTGACTTATTTCCTAACTTTGTTAAATAACACAATTTATGTTCGACCTTGTTACCATATTGATGACTTTGTATGTATTTCCAAGATTTAATTGTGTCATGCTTTGCCCCTAGCAGATACCTACAGTGAATTTGATATTGCTTGTCTTACAAATACTGGTGACCTTCGAGTTTATTCTGTTTCCACACTACGCAGGCAGCTTACATCACAGTCACTTCGTAAAGAAGATATCAAGTATGCTTTTTTTTTTTTTTTTGAGAGAGTTATTTTAGGTTGCTATTTATAATTTATTCAGAATTTGTTTTAAAGTTAATTTAGGTCCCAAATTATATAGTTATTTGTTTAGTTACGTTGATTTTTTTTTTATTTGTTTGTAGTGGCATTTCATCTTTTGTGTTCACCAAAGACGGACAAGGCTTTTACTTGCAATCACCATCTGAGTTCTGCCGGGTGACTTTGTCAACCACTACCACTACTGGCATTCCAAAATGTGAACTTGAACTAGCAGAAGGTCTCCGGCCTCCACCTGAAGTGAGAGAGGATGCAGCTACTGCAACATCTGATCGCCCAACAGTTGAAATTACACCAGCCTCAGAGGAGCAATCACAGACAGCGCAAGGGTGTGTTTCTTAGTCAAATTTTTTGTTTTATCTTTTAAAAGCAAATTGATTTTTGTCTTATTGAACCAAAGTATTTTTATAGCAAGTTTTAATCAATTCTCACAAATATGAACATAAATGCAAACATTCTGTAACTTGCGAAGATTTATTTTTTGACTATAATTTTAAAATAGAAAGCTTAGATAAAGTCTTTAAGTAGTCAATGTCATACTAAGATAACCTAGAACTATTGCTCTCCCCTTCTCTCTAGTGCACTAGGCAGAAATAAAAAATGAACCTAAAAACCTTACTAAAACTACAGTGTGGCACTCAGGGATGATTCAAGTAGTTTATTTTTTTGAAAATAGTAATGTTTCATATTGTAATTTTGCTGTCACACTAAAGTTATGTGTTATATATATTGTGACTTTGCTAAAGTATGATGAAATTATTGTGTCAAGCTATAAAATATTTTGCGCTGCATGATGCATTGCATTTGATGGTTATAAAACGTCTTTTATCTTTCCTATTGAAAAAAAAATGTACATTAGTAATGTGTGTTTCAAGTGCAGTTTGTTAGTATTCTTCCTATTATTTATTTTAGTCTACTTGTTGCCTATTGGCAAGTATGGTGAGAGTGGACTTAGATATGTAAGTGTGGGTTCAATCAAATAAATAAACAAAAAAAAGCATGATAAAATAAAAACATTGTTCAATTTTTTGTTTTGTTTCTATAAGACACTAACATAACAGCATGCTAATCCACTTTTCATTTTGTATAGTTAGCTGGCATATTACTTAGCTAACTTTTTGCACCTGTGTAATATATATTTATGGTACTAACATGTTGTATTCACTCATTAACCTAGTTATACTTACATATTACAACAACTTGTAATTAACAGTGATGCTGATGGCACTGCAGTCAGTGCAGATGATTCCCACATGAACATGTCAGCAATGTCAGCAGATATAACCATTGACAGTGTCAGGGATGTCATGTGAGTCTGCTTCTCGGTTCATAGCGCTACCGGTGTAGCCAACAGTTTTTGAGTTGGTTTAAATAATTTATTTTTTTTGTTTTCAAATTTGTTCCAATTAACAATTGTATAAACATGGGGATGCTGTGGATAACAATGTATTTTTTAAATTACTGGTATCCAGTTTGCCAGCTTATACACAAGTTATATCTTTGACTTTAACATTGAGAGTGTTATATTTTATATAAACTAATTTTATTGTATTATGTAATATAACTTTACAGAAGTTACTGACTTCATCTATTTATCACCATATCAACTATTATAGTTATTCAGGTTTACTTTTTCCTTGCTTGGGTTGCTTATTAATTCTAGACAAAAATTCTAAGCATCTATATTACTGGATATGTTAAATCCTTTGTCCAGGCTACACATGCATGCATTCTTTGATTGAAGTGTATTTGTTTTTGTTAAATTAGTGCAGAAAATGAAGGGACCATTGTGACTTCAGTTAGAACCATTACACAGACCACTACATCCACAGTATCAGAAAGTTCAGCATCTGCAACCCAGGAGGCACACAGGGCTGTCACAACAGGTAGTCTACCAGTTTCCCTCATATTGCAACTAAAAGCATATTTTTATTTGTCCAAAAAGACAGCCTATTCTTTCATTGTCAACTGACACAAATTTTAGTTATTTTTAACCTTTTTTTTTTCTTAGTATACAAATATCTAAATATATATGCACACTAGGTTTTAAGATTATCATGATTAATTCAATTTTCATGTTCTTTGAAAAAAAAAAAAGAAATACTTAGCAATGTTAAGCAAAATAATCATACATTTATATCATTAAAAAAAAGCTAGTTTGTTTTCTTAGTAAACTCAACTCCTTTGTTCATTATACAGTAACCAATGGTTATAAAGAGGTAGATGAAGGTGTGACAGATATCCTGAAGGAAACACAGGTGAGGGAAGATGATGTCAGGAAACACAAGCCCTCTTTCTTGCTTGTTTGTCTGCTTTTGTTTGTTTTTCATCCAGTAGAAGGGTTATCCGTATTTCATTCATAGATTTAGCTTAGGTTTCAAAGTGGAAAACGAAATCAACTAGTTTTTAACATTTCTAAGGCCATTTATTTAAACCTAACGTTTGTCTGCCATTTTTGTATTTGATTTGCATATTTTTCTTGTTCCTGCTTTATGCCACAAAAATGGAGGGGCTGGGCTGTTTTCTGCATTGTTCTTCCCTCACTATTAGTTGTTTAAAGTTAGGAGGGAGTTATTTGTTCAAGTTTAAGAACTAAGGGAAAGCACCCTGAATGTATACTTTGTTTACTTAGTTATTTCCACTTTGAAACCAGTTAGTGTCTTCTTGTGAACTGAATTGAGTGATGACATTACTTCCAACTGATTTCAACAACACATGGTATTTGTTTCTTCCAACAAACAGCATGAAGTGACTACAAGAACTAGTGAATTTGTCACTAAAACCACAGAGAAAGTGACCCATACAGGTGAGGAAGTACTGAAACAACTTAGTGAGCTCAAGATGACCACGGCAGTGATTGAAGACCCATCTCTCCTGAAACAAAAACTAGTCGAGTCTGTGACCACCACCTCCAGCAGCTCTGTAATCACCACTAATGGAGAAGGGGAACTGGCCAAATAAAACATTTTAAACTTGTGTTTTTCCACTAAGGTTAAAATGCAAAAAAAACAACTGCATCAGAGCTGATCTTTCTTTTACTGTGTAATTAGCTGAATGGAGATTCTAAATGGGGAGCCCTATAATTGTCCAAGTTTCTCTTCTGTTTTGTGAACAATCAGATGTATCTGAACTATGTATAGATATTTCATCTTCAAATCATTGTGAAACAAACCTGTACATTTTTGTTTGTTTGTGAACTAGGTGCATATATATTTTTTTAACTCATGTGTACACTGGTAAAGACTTAAATTTTAAGGTGAGGTGGAGGTTAAGGTTCATGGTTTTTATTTAGCTTGGACATCTGAGGTAGGTTTTTGACCCATGTCCAACATATTGTTTTTATCTGTTACTGGAAACTGGAAATACTTGGTTCCTGAATTTGTTTTAATACTTTTTTTTGTATGAATGTTCCTTGTCTTTCTTTTTTTTTTTCAAGGTCAAGGACAATTGTTTGGTTTTATTTCCCTCTCATTTTTATTTGTAAATGACTTTACTTGTCCATTTTTAATTCTATACACATCATTGAGAACTAGAGGCTGGTTGTGCAAATGGACATTCCTTTTTTTTTTTTTTTTTTAATATGTATCCCTATGTTCTTTTTTATTTTCATTTTAACAAGTTGTCTTTTTTTATATGAAAGATATTTCAGCAGTAAGTAAAACATATGGTACGGTTTGTTTTTTATTTGAAATATTCTTAATCTTTAGAACATAAAAACTCCACATCTAAAAGACAGTTGTTGTTCAATGTAAGCACTAGAGGTTAATGTAACGTGGAGAAACATTTTTGTTTTATATATATATATGTAGTGCTACTTAATTTTTTAATAAACAATTTTTTTTTAGAAACATTTTTCTGTTGCCATTATGAATTGAGTACCTTAGAACATTACGATGCAGGCAGATTAATGGCCATTTTTTTATTCAATATACTTTGCTATTTTTGTATATTTTTCTACCATTGTCATTGAATCTACTTCCCTTTAAAAGTGTATTCTAGTTTGTGCTTTTGTAAGACTTTGACTACATCCAAGTGAGTTGTCTGCTGTAACTTGCTCCCCCTACATTACATGTATTTTTAGTGTATGGCTCCTACTTTTTGTCATGGTCATTGACATTTTACTGCTCAATAGGCACTCGCATATTTTCTTGTCCTTTAAAAGTGGGCCTAAGTTATGTTTTTGTACAAACTTGTATAAATACCAGTAGGCATTGTTCGATGTTTTTGTTTTCATTGATTTTTATGCAGTCTAGGGAGTTTGTGTGCATCATTACTGTGTGCATCATTACAGAGGCACACTCAGTTGCTCATAATTATTACATTAATACTAACAACTGTGGTGTTCCGTCAGCGTGTAATTATCCAGCAAATAGTTTTGAATACAAAACTTCATTGGTAAAGGTTTTTGATTAAATACTGGGTAGCTCAAACTTGAAATAGTTTATTCTAGAATGGAGCAGTCGATCCTGTGAGGAGAGATAATTTACATTCTAGAATAGAGTAGTCAATCCTCTGAGGAGTTATGTTCACCAATCTATAAATGTGCTCAAAAAGTGTCTACATTGAAACTGCTGTGGTGTGAGCTCAAACTGCTGCAGGAGGTCAGCTGATGTTACTGCTGCCCAGTGCTAGACTCTAGTAGCAATAATTTCATACATTCAAATGTATAGTTTTAACCATATTTTGCTCAGCTCATGATTTATTCTAGTTGGCAATAAAAATAGGATCTGTGTGTTTTTTCTTCTTTGCAATGATTTGCCTGTGATCTAGTAGTTCAAGAAGTCCAGCTGCTTGGATCACAGTGCAGTTTGTTAAAAGTTCACTTAATCTTTCAGGCAAGGGCCTTAATTGTTGTTTCTGCTTGATCTTTTCTTTTTTAAATTCCGCCTTAAATTTCATTTTTTTATGTGTTGTTTTGTTTTGATGACTTTTGCTAAATGTGTATGTATGCCACTGTGCTTTGTTGCTGCTCCCTCCCCCCCACTACTGATGTGTGTTCAAAAGATTAGGTCAAAACTAGGTTGTTGTTTGCAATGTATTGATTTCATTTTTCAATTCCTCTATTCTAAATATAAGAAGAAACTTGACAGAATAAAACATTATTGTCCATTTTAATCTGGGTTTTGTTTTGTTTTCAGACCATGGGGGGTGAAGTATTTCATTAGTCATTATTATTATTATTACCGGTACTATATACATAAAATATATACACATTTCTAGCTACACAGAATTGAGAAATCTGCTTTATTCTGAAGAACTAAACAAGCCACTCTGTTAAATCACATCTTTTAAGTGAAATCAGCCACCTTAATATTCATTTCCCAAGATCAATAACCCATCCCCACTGATGGAGCAGCTGAAACCTATTTCTCTGGCACATTGGAACATACACATACAGAGGTAGAGTTCTATGGTATCTAAAGCTAATAAATAGAAGTGTCCAATTAGGCAATGCCTACAATACAATATAACATTCCTCATTAATCTTCGGAATCATAGACAAGCCTAACCACAATACAACATTCTTTGTAAAACGCCTTTCAAAAATTGAAAAAAAAAAAAGTTATTGACTGAATATTTTCTGCTTGCCAGTGTACTTATTTCCTTTGTCAAAGGATTAATAAAGATGCACATACCGGTACAGTATTTCTTGTTCAATGAGCTATGCTATTGCAATGGGCTTATTACTGACAAAACAATTTCAAACATTCTTCCTTAATGTAGGTAGACAGGGGTGGGTGAGGTGAATGGTTACAGTGCTTTTTTTTTTGTGACGGTACTTTTTTTCAATGTGGGAAAAAAAATATTATTTTTCTTGTATTTTAACGTTTATCAGTAATTAAAAGTTAGGCAATCCATCACTGAGTACCGCACCTATTTTTTTTACCAAAAAAAAAAAAAACAACACTAGTTACAAATCCCGAAAGAAGGTCATAGCCTGTGTAAGATTTCGTTTTGGTGAGCTGAAAGGTGCCCCCACGAAAATGTCTTAAAAGACCAGCTTTGGCGCCAACTTGCTTTAACTGACAAAGAAGAGAGCACCTGGCTGCAGGCGGCTTCGGAACGAGACAGCTGGAGGTCACTTACAAAGGCCGCGAGATGCACATTTGAGAAGAAAAAGAAAATCTAAATCGACCGCCGGCGGACAAAGGTTATGTCTGCTCTGGCTGTGGCAAAATATGGAGGTCGCAGCTGGTGCTGCGTAACCACGGGAATTACTGCACTCCTCATTAATATTTGGACTCAAAGACAGGCCTTATTATTTATTTTTATAATTTCTTTCACCATAGAAGTCATTTAAACTTGAACTGAAGTTCATAGTGTGACTTCCTCATAGTGAACTAGTTTCTAAACAAATGTTATAAATCGTTTCAATGCCATTCTATGGGGTAATTTCATAAATCGAGTGTCCATTATTAAAAAACTTTGTATTTAAAAATAACGTTAAATAGTTTTTAACCTTTTTACTTGACGTGTTTATTTTGTCTTTTTTCAAAGTATCTCCCTTTTTTTTTTAAAGGTTCCGTTATATTGCCTCCACCTCTCTCTCTCTCTCTCTCTCTCTCTCTGTGAAATTTAATTGCGTGTAGCAAAGTCATACAGTATATCATAATAATTCTGTTTCCTACATAGATCACACTCAATAGCAAGAATTACCAAATGTTTAAATCTATCTTTGAGAATTGTTGACCTCAAGTAATTCTTCATTAATTTGAGGCGCGAGAAGCTTCCTTTACCAGATTACAATTACGGCTAATGCATAGGCCTAATGCCGTTTTTATATATCGCGCGTAGGATTGGCGTTTTCCATATTGAATGAAACCCCAAACTGACAATTTTTGTCTATATATTTCCGTGTATTTTAAGAACTTTTTCGTATATTTTGCAATTTCGGAAGATTTCCAGAAGCTACTGGTAAATCGACATGAGAGCGTGGGAAATCTGTTTTAAGTTATAAAATGGTTTAATTTAATTTAATAATTTATACACCTTGAATTAGCGCGGGTCCTATGAAAGTGCGGGTCCTATGAAAGTGCGGGGCCCATTTTGGTTGCATATGTTGCAGTGGCCTAAGACCGGCCCTGCAAAATAGCGGCGTATGCTACGCCTCCGGTCGACTAGTATTATATAATGACTCTTAATCCTGAGTCATTTTTTTCCACACATTCTCATGATTGTCATTTTTCCCCCGTTTTTTCAGCTTACCAATAGCCTAAGGATAAAATATACGTTAAAATTTTAAAATTATGTTCAAAATTATGGTCGCTATTAAAGACTGACTAATTTTCCGGTGCCTAATTTTCCACCTTGTCAAAAAGTGCATAATTATATTATAATTATTTAAAAGAAATACATGTACATTTATGTGATAATTTAATATTCATAAGGTTGCTCGCAAGGGAGATAACGTATTATTAACAATTTTTTTTACTTGTAACAAACTTCTCGTTATTTAATAATTGAAAAATAAAAGTAACATTAAAATGTTAAAAAATTTCAATTTTTGTATCAAATTATTTTTAATAATTGTGAATGTATTTTAAATAAAATATTAATATATATATATATATATATATATATATATATATATATATAATATATATATATATCGTTAGCCATGGCTGGCTACCCACCTAAGAGAAGGAAAACTCTGAATTCAAACCTCTGTTGCCTTGCAGATTTACCCGACCATCCAGGAAGTATAAGGAATCAACCCTGAGGAAAAATCAGGAGCTGGCGACGCCAATGCTAGACTCTGGCAGAACCTGCGACGCCGCTGACCCCAAACTGTATAGGCACTGCCGTTCCTTTGGATACATCAGCTGCGTGGAGAAGGGGGCGACCGAAGCAGGACGTTTTGGCGCGAGCCGTTTTGGCGCGAAATACATTATGTACGTTTATTGTATTATTTCTTTTAAAAGAATTATTCATACATATGTTTTGCATGAGTGTTTGTGTTAACACATATTTTTCACGTACTAAATGTAAATGTGTGTTTGTTTTTCACATCATTTTCTTTAATAAACATTTTGGCTTGTGTATGTGTGTTTATTAAGAGGCACACTTTTATTTTCAAAAAAGTTTTTTCAGAAACTTCTTTAAAATTAAAAACAAAAATCGCGTGAGAGAGGGGAGGGGTGGAGGAAAGAGTATATACAAGGAGTGAAATGTGAGCAGAAGAGAGGGGGCGGGATAGGTGTCACATGTAATGACCATTCCCAAGGAGATGATCGCCAGACGCATGACGCCAACGACCAGTGCTCGGTGCTGGTCTTGTCTTCATTTGTTTAACTCTAACTGCGTCAATGCGAGATGTGTTACCCAAATCAGCCCTACCCAATTTCTCAAAACATATTTTTTCACGTTAGAGTTTGTACTGACCACATTCCGTGTCTTGATCTTTACTATGTGTGGAGTTATTGTCGTCATTTAGCGTAATAGAGCTTTAGATGTTAACATGGTTTTTGTTATATTAAAGTGTGACACTTAGCTAGTTCCGTATATTACACTAATGTCAAATAAAAAAAAATCTTTTGGAAAGAAATCCAAAAATGTCATCCAGTGCGATTAGCAGAACTCACATATAGCATGTCATTACCATTCAGGAATATGACTTATTATAGGCCTATATTCATGAAATAAGCAAAACCTTTATAATTTAAAAAAAAAAAACAATTCGCTGAACGGTGTTAGAATTCATACAATACATACAATATTATGGTAGAGTGAAATAAACATTGTTATAAAAGCTACGTGCTTATTAAATTATCGTCAAATGATATCTCGCGCCAAAACGTCGGCGCCAAAACGTCACGTACCGGGGGGCGACATCGTTCCGACTACAGCTAATGCCCAGGCATTCATCTCATTTACATATATATATATATATCATGGGCTTAGCCAGGATTTTTTTTGGGGGGGTTTTGCCCGCGAAATTTTTATTATATGTATTTATGTGTGTGTGTGTACATAATCTTTATTAGATTCTGACCCTTCATTCTTTCGGAAGACGTTTATTGTGCCCTAGAATAGGTTCTTCCTGGAGTTTGTGGAAAAATTGTGGATTCCCAGCCATTGCTAGCAAGGCAGTCTGGGGGAGCGCTATTTAAAACTATTTCTGGTATTGAAAGCCAACAAAATGCATATTCTAAGGTATCTACAGTGCATGTTGCTGCTATTAAAAAGTTTTATTTCAAAACCTAATCTGCTATTCTTACTGACTTAGACCCTCCCGTGCCGTTCGGCGCATTTGCCGTCTAGCTGTTTCCATACAAATCTGTCACTGGTATTGTCTGAAGCCTCTTCCCACCTGCTCTGAGGACCTCCATGAATGTGTGGCGCCAAGTTGTACTAGGATGTCATCGCAACTCTTATTATACGTAATTCATTTTGTCGGAGAACATGTCCTGCAAACCTCATGGGACGCTCTGTCACAACCTTACTAAAGGGTCGACTCCCAGTTCGGCATAGGATTTCCTTGAATTAGACCCGATCTCTATAACTGACTCTAAAAATCTGTCTTACCATCTTTGTTGAGCCACATTTAGTGTTTTTCAATTTCGGCAGATGACTATTCACTGCCCTTTATTAACGGAGCCCCGCCACTGGTACAAATGTGTAACCTCTCTAGAACACGCTCTTGGAATTAGGTAGTTTGCTTTCTATTTTATATCGAAAAGGGAAGTTTTATCGTCAAAATCATCTGTTGTGGGGTTTTAAACTAAAAGAATCTCTGGAGTTTTTTTTTTAAACAAATTCAAAACCCCATTTAGCTACGCTCATAGAATTTGGTGACTGTAGTTTGCTTTAGAATAATATTGAAGAGGAGGTTTTCAACCTCAAAACTCTCGTGTAGGAGGATTTTAAACTCAAAAACATCTGGAGTGGTTTTAAACTAAAAAATTTGCTTTTTTTTTTTTTTAAATAGAAGTGGTATTTTTTCGCTTCAAACCCCGGTAAAGGGGGGTTTAAATTTAAAACGCCTTTGGTTACTCTCAAAGATTTTTGAGTGTGTAATTTGCATTTTTTTTATATTGAAGGGGTATTTTTTTTACTTCAAACCCCACTGAAAAAAAAAAGGGGGGGGGGTAAATTTAAAACCCGCTGAAGGTGGTTTTAAACTCCAAACTCCTTTTTCTACGCTCATAGCATTTTCAGTGTGTAATTTGCTTTTTTAAATTGAAGAGGGGGTTTTATAATAAATTTCGGAAGGGGTTTTAAACTCAAAACCCCTTTGGCTGCGCTGGGTCAAGTGATGGTTTAGTATTAAAATCTCACTTAAATAAACAAAATCAGTCACGGGGGGGATTTCATTTCCGGGGGGGGGGGGGGTTGAACTTGACAGAATTTAGGTCATTGGTTAATATGCATGACTAAATGCATGACGTATAAGACATAATCATTTTCTTTTTTTGAAGTAACGTCTGTATTATATAAGAGGTCTAGTTCATCCTCCAGGTGCCCTACTTCTCAAGTTGTCCGGACAGGTGGCAGCCAGAACCACCATGGATGACTTTGTTACTGCCTTGGGGCTCAGGTTGGAGGAGGTGGGTTCCCCTGTACCCGCTTTGAAAATCCATTCATTTGGTGTCTGGGCGTTTCCTCACCGGTGGTGAGGAGTCTCCGGAACGGAGGATACCTTCAGGGTGGAAGTGACGTTCCTGGAGGAGGAAAAAATAAAGGTGAACTTCCACTGGGTATCACGTTCTCTAATAAAATAGAGGAGATTTTTCAATCCTTTGCTGAGGAAGGATCCAATATGGAGGCCGTGAGAGTGGGCAATTCGGATAAGAAGGCGCCATGGTGGAAACCAAGAAAAGGTGTCGAGCTGTCTCATTATGTCCAACTCAGGTATGAAAACGACCCAAGGACTTACAAGGTTCTTATCACAACTCCTGGAAGAAGGCAACAACAGGAGTAGCATACCACTGGTCTACCCAATGTCATACGAGGTCTATCCAGAAGGGCAACAGAAAAAATGAACAGCCCCCCCCCCCTCCCAAGAGCACCAGAAGGGGACTTGCACCACGACCTTGAAGGGAGACGGTGCGAGGTAGCAGCACAAGAGAGAGGAATGGCTGGAGAGGGATGGCTGGAGAGGGATGGTTTCGAAATTGTAAAGAGCAAGAAAAAAGATACATCCTTTCTCCCAGAAAATCAGTAGAGAGAATAAACAACATAGAAAGTAAAAGGCCTACACGTAAAAAAAGTATCAGCAACACTTTCGACACGAGCACGTCTCTTCTTTTTGTATCGACGGACGTAGGGTTGTAGTTGTTGATAGTTTCTTGTTCATATTTTCTGATATTCTTTCTGAACCTGCCTTTTTATCTGCATAAGCGGACCACTTCGTGTGCCGATTTTAGGTTGTATTTCCACACAAACTTTGAAACCTTGTTTTTTGTTTGCAAAATTTCTTTACTTGTTATTGAAACAACCCTTGTTGAAGACGGGTGCAGAAATCTAAATGAAAACTTAAATAAACCACCGGCGGGCAACAGATTTGACCCAGATTTGTCTGCATCAAATGTGGAAAAAAGATAATGAGTCGCAACTGGGTTTGCGTGATCACGTAAAATAGATCTACTGCCCACATCTTTAATTTTTTAAATAAAATACAAATGCGTAAATAAGGGAATCCATCCATCCATCCAAGTGGCGCTACAGCCCATGGAGGGCTTTGGCCTGCTTTAACACATCCTTCCATTCATATTTCTCCTGGGCCTTTCGTCTCCTCATGTAAATAAGGGAAGCTACTCTAAAATTAATTATGAAAGAAATAACAGTGCAACATCTTTGTTTCTTCCGGTATAGCAATGGTATCGAAGATTATAGATATCTAGGACATCAATATTTTTCTATCATGTTTTTTCTACAGTAAACAAGAAATGTAGATTTAGATTTATACACCTTTAAATATTTATCTAAAATTAATTGACCCATTACACAGTTAATAAAATGGGGAATTCTCTTAGTGATAGTGAAGATGAGGGAAAAATAGAAACACCACTTGATGTGAGTTGGTTTTCAAGTTTTGTAACTTTGATGATTTTGTTTGTCAAATGTTTTTTTTCTCAGAATAAGACTAAGAATTGTAGAATATTAATTAGATCCAGATCTATATTTCATTTAACTTTGATTTAGAATTTATTTATATTTATTTATATATATAGATCTATATATGGCTATCCTGCCTTCTATTACTTTTTTATCTTATCTTATATAATATAATACATACGTTACTTCAAAAAAGAAGATGATTACGTCCTACGCGTTTTTTAATTAGATCTCCATATAGTGATAGAATATCTTGTGGAAGTCGAACGTGGCCAAACCAGCCAAGGCGTCTGCTGCTGATAACAGAGCGGATGTCCTGGCATCCTGCTCTTTGTAGCACTTCCTTATTGGTTATCTTAATTCTTATCTTGCCATCTTATTTTAAAGATCCGCCTTAGGCATCGGAGGTGGAAGACATTCAGCTTTTTTTCCTGCCATGAGTAGGTTGACCATGTTTCACTTCCGTATAGCAAGGTGCTCAGCACACAGGTCCGGTAGATCAAGGCTTTTTTAGCATTGTTAGTCAGCAATATGTTGTCCCAAACATGGTGGCCATTGCTTTGGATATCCTGTTGTTAATGTCTTTATCCAGTAGAGACTGAGTAGAGTATTGTTGGATATGATGGAGTAAGATAGCAAAAGTGATCCACAATTTCTAGTGGTTGGCCATTAATGGCCACAAGACATTCTGTATGGTGATCTAATAGAAGGCAGGAGAGCCGCTGGTGGCCCACTTTTACGTTATACGGATGGATGCAAACGTGATATGAAGCTCTTCAAAATCGACACTAGCAGCTGGGAAAAAGTAGCACTGGATAGATCCACATGGAGAGAGAGCATAAAGGAAGGGTCTCGGATTGCAGATGCCATACACAACAGAAGCAGAAAGAAGGGTGAAAATGCAACGGCGCCTGGTGATCACATATGCCCAACCTGCGATCACAGCTGTGTATCATGAAATGGCCTCTTTAGTCACACAAGAAGTTGCAAAGGGAAAAGATCGTCTCTCAAGACGTAAAATGCCACAGATATATATGGCTATATAATCTATTTGTTGAAGCAGACACAAAATAAATCTATATAGATCTCTAAATTAAATTTTCAACTGCATGTATTACTCTTTTTTAAAATTCCCATTCCATGGAATGGACTTTCTTCTTATTTCCAAGATGAAGATTGTAGATCTATTGATCTATGTTTGTTTTGTTACACCTTTAACCCCCCCCCCCCCCCCCATTACCAAAAGACACTTATAATTCTTAACACGACTCTCTACCTCCTCTTACTGCCTGTTTGATAGGCTGTCACTACACATTTAATGTATACCTTACTCTCCCCAACTCCAGCTCACCTGGCATGATCACCTGCAGTGGGCATGGTCTCTGGCTTCAGATTAGCAGCCCGCACTTTTTTCTTTCATTCATAAATAGATATCTCAATCTAGGTCATGTTTACCCATGGAACAAATCATAGATTGAATTAAATAATCTCAAAAATATTTCTTATTATGGTATTGCCCTGTTTGGCTAATAAGAATGATTTAAATTCATTATTATTTGCAGAACACCTCCTTTTTTAATTCTGTTAACACAGCTAACAGTATAAGTCTGATTGGAATGTCATTGCATGGATGAATGAATGCTGCCCATCAGTATATGATTAAACAGGCTCATAATCTAGTCCTCATCGATTATATTGGTGTGAGTTTCCTGGGGAGGTAAAAATAATAGCCTTATATACATGCTTACTGAGGATCTTAAAAACTGTCTTCTGCTTTTGGAGAAATGGAAAAAAAATACAGGAACTTATCCAAATTTAGAAATATCCATTGCCAAAATGTAGATTTTTGATCCAAACATAAAAACAAATGAATTACAAACAAAGAAAGTGATATGTTCAGTGAAATAATTTTTGGACGAGATGTTCAGATTATAAGAGCTTACTATAGATCTAGTAGATTCTAGATCCATAATGAAATGAACATATGCCTATAAAAATGTTTCATTACCAGTCATGGTGACTTGTATAAATAAATATGTTGTTTGCAAATAATTATAAATGAAGCTTTCATTGTTTCAATGTCACAACTCTTTTCATTAATAAGCCTTGAACTGGTTCATTTGCTTAAGAAATTCTTTAATAATATCAGATGCAGGTTTGAGTACAAAACTTCTTCAAGGGCTTGAAAAATATTTTTTTTGCCCATAGTGGGATTTCTCTAAATTTGGCAATAAGTAAAATATATATTTAAGACAATTGCAAACATTCATCTTCTCTTTTTGAAGTCAATGCAAAGTTTTTGTCCATTGTAGGTTTTTTATCAACTTTATAATTGATTGTTCAAAAGTATTTCCCATATATTTAATCCATTTTATTAGAGTGGCATGGTCTCAAATGATCCTTCAACTATTTCTAAGGTGGTTTCATAATGTCATTACATAAAACTTAGTTACATAAAAGGCTCATAGGCTATATAAGTTCACAAATGAAAGAAGCCAAATTAAAAAAAATTATACTACTGACTACATTTTGTATTTAGATTCAGCCATTTAAATATTAGTTACCTGCAGAGTAAAATAAAGAGCAGCTTCTATTTAAATGAAGTATAAAAATGTAAAATAATTTTTCATTTGAATAATAGAATTACAACTTAAAGGGTTACCTATAAAAAGGTATAACTAATTCATGTTTGTATGAAAAAACTGTTAATTACAAATTAAAATGATCACTTTCTTAAATGAGATCCACTCTCGTTGACTCCCATTTACATCTCATAGACCCACAATTTTTTATTCTCTTTTGTAGACCAATTGGAAGTTGTTTTAGACCCCTGGGGTCTAACCCTAACCACTTTGGAATCACTGATTTATTAGTATTCACAGCTTTTAGCTTCAATATATTGGATATTCAGATTATGTAGAAACACATTAAAAATGATACTTAAAACTAGATCTAGAGATCTAGATAGAACTCACTAAAAATACAAATCTTTTGAATTTAAAAAAAATATGTGTCTTTTCTGTCACATCCCTCTCGCTTGCTTTCAACTTTCACACTATAATTTATTAACTTGAACTATGACCTCATCATCATAATTTCATCAGAATCTATTCAGCCTACACAACCAAACTATCCGTCCACTTTTAATCATGGTTACATCAGAAACATACACTCCATATCACCCCTGACTTAAGTACACCATATCAATACTCAGAGATTCCAACCAAGCACTTCAGACTAATTTTAAATAACTTAATGACACCAAAAGTTTACACAATTTGATGTATATTTATTAAAATATTTTAAATACCTTGAAATAGGATTCTTTTTCTGGATTCAGATAATCTATAAACAGTGCAATTGATAGCAAGTTACTATATAATCTTTAATGCACAATATGTATAGATACAATGAACAATGATACTAAACATCATGGACATTTATGATTCACTGCCTATTTTTGTTCAAACCTTTTCTTTTCTTAATTCTACAGACTAGTATATTATGGTTATAGACCGATTGATTCAATATGGTCCATATTGCTCCCTAGCTTTAAAAAAAAAAATTAAAAAAATTTGCAGATTACTTAAAAAAAAATACTTTTTCTGACTATAATTGTTAGAATTCATTTTTGTTTCTAGGCAGATGATGATCTCTCAGATGGGGATGATGCAAGTGGTTAGTAACATTTTTTTTTTCTTATTTACTAGTAGATTAATGATATTCAGTGGAATTTGGAAAGGTTCTAAAGGTCATCAGAGATTTGAAGATTTAATACAAACAAATTAAATTTCATTTTTGTTTTCAGAGGCTAACCCTGTAACTCCTCTTGCTTTGTTGTTTTTTTTAAAGCAGAATTATACACAGAGTTAAATGAAACGCTAATTACTATTAGATATAGTAAATTATGCAAATAAAGTAAAGTTTCCTTGTGAAGCTTAATGATTCAAAGTGTCTGTTAATTTAACTCTTTTGAGTGTAGCTAATAATTTTTGAAGGTGATGTCTGGCTAATGAAATAGTGTTTACAACTTCTTACTTGGAGATTCTGAGTAAACTCTGGAACTAAAAGTTTAGAAAATGATTCACATAGTTTATGAGAAAAAAATATTGATCTTTTTTTTCTATCATTAAAAAAAAACACAAAACAAACTTGTTGTTGTGAATGTCATTGTGATAGCTCAAGGTATAATGTTTATTTTTTTTTACAATGTTTAGAAAATGAGTCTAAGCCTACCTATGATTTATGTCATCTCTTCTCTGACAACGCCACACTCAGGGCTGCAGCTACCAAAGTCAAGTAAGTCTTACATATTTAATAGTTCTCTTTTGTTTTTAAGTATTTAGTGTCACCCATAGGAAAAGCTGTTTTTTTTTTTTTTTTTGATGTTGTCTGTTTGTCCCTGTGTCATATTTAGATCCAATGCCACCATTGGGTGCATCATTCTAAAAATAGGTGCAATGGCTACTTTTTCATTGTCTTGTTTCTAGTCACACGCTATTGTTTTTTGTTAACCAGGCACTACCAGTGGGTGCTTGTATGGGGCTACTTGTTTAGTTTACATTCAAATAAATATAATTGTTGACTTTCAAGTGAGCTGATTACAACAAACAGTGGGTAGGGAACAGAGAAATGTGAAACTGTCACGATGGAATATGCTGGGGATGAGAGAGTGCTTCAAATTTCATCTTTTTTTCTTGTTCCTAGGGAAAAGATTCCAGAAAATGTTATATTACAGCATAACTCAAGTATGATGCAGTGGTTGGAAGGAAGATTGGAGCGAATGGAGGTATGTAAACACTCAGAGATATCTTTACATCTTTGTTTTAAGGAGTGCACATACTTTGTAAAGTTTTGTTTAGATTGCTTTTGAAACCTAATGCTTCAAAATACTATCTATGACTAGAGCTGATAGGAAATCAGGACTTTCCTCTATGAAAGTTATTCATGTAGGTTTGTTAACTTTTTCAATTTGGTCTTGATTTAAGATTAACTATTTTTAAACATTCACTTACACAAGAGGAAAGTGTTTTTAGACATATCCATAGCATTATCTTTATTATTATTTTTTTTCTTTTTCTTCTAAAATGGAAATTGTATTTCGATGTAAATATCTAGGAATCCCTTGTATGTGTTTTAATTAGTTACAAAAAGTCTTTTATTTATAGGATAGTGTAACTCTTGCACAGTTTTGTGATATGTTGATGAACCAAGGGGTGGAGCGGAGTGAAGCTATCAAAGTAAGTCATAACCCAACACAAAGCTATTTATTAAGATATTTACTACAGTGCTGTGTTTAAGTAATAACATTTAGAGATTCAGGTTGCACTTTATTTCCTATTTGACCAGATGTCTCTCCACTGTTACAAGCTTCCACTGTTTAATTATCCACAACTTAAGCTTACAGTTTAAATGATGAATAAATTGTTGCACTAGAAATTACTAAATGAAAACTATCCATTTTGTTTGCATAAAATTTTTTATGAATGGTTTGCAGTTTCAAAAAAGTTTTCCATCTAGATAAATGTTTCCCAAACTTTTTCATTAAATTAAAGTCCAGATAAATAAATGATAAATAAATTGTTAACTTTTTGTTGTTATTGTTTTTTTTCAGGCCTTTCTTCAGTTTGACTGTGATGGGAGTGGAGTGGCGGATGTTCAGACCATGATTGAAGCTTTGGGTCAGTATTCTAGTCGCAGTGCTCTTGGGGAGCTTGGAAAGTCCATCCGTATTCTTCAGTCATGTTCTCTCACTCCTGGCTTTGTTGATGTCTACGCAGGCAGCACGCACCCTGTGGAGAAACATGGTGCTAGGATACTAAAGGTTGTTTATCAAATAAGTCAACCATTGAACTCATTACTACTGAACTTTCTTTTGTGATAACATTGATTTGGTTCTAAACAAGAATCATTAAAAAATCTTTTTAACCCTTTAGCCACTAAGCAGTTTTCAGATACTTTCTACTCAATCCCTGTGAGAAGGGATATAACTCCATATCAAAAAAATAAATTTTTGTCAAAATTTACAGAAAAAAACTAATAAAACTCATACAACTTCTTTTTATAATAGAGAAAAATAGACCTAGAGATTAGCTTCATGTTTCAGTCATAAATAGGTCTACAGAGATCAAAAACATTAAAATATCATGTCAGATTTAGTTGCATTCCAATGTCCAGTTTGACTAGCTCTAACATAATCAATACTGTATCTAGCATCGATTTGTTCTTCACTTTCACTACAAATGGCTCTAATTATTTATCCCAAACATTATTTCCTTATTCTACAGCTGAAACATTAATATTCACATTAAAATCATTTTCTATTAAAACCTAAACATTAGTTAAAATATGTTTCATTTTTGTAGGCTAGCAAAAAAAACAAAACAACTTCAATAGATCATAAAAAATCCATTCCAACATGCTGCAGATACCAAATTAACACCTAAAAATAGCTTCACTATCACGTTCATAGGTCACAGTTTGTAAAGGTATAAATAATTATTTAAAAACTAGCATTGGGTGCTGAAACTAAACAACACAAAATTGGTGACTCCCAGTGACTCTAGTTGTCTACCAATAGTGGTGATTTCTGGCGACTATGGTTGTGAAATGGTTAAAGTATCCGGAAATAAGTTAACTGTTAATGACATATAATTTATTCTTAGTCTTTGAATAAACAGAATGCATTGTATTATTTCAGTATCTTCTACGCAACAGAGCAGAGAGTTCCTCTCTTCCTTTTGTTTATCTGAACAGTTTTAATAATGTGTTCACCATGAGAGCCTCAGTATTGAAGCACATGTTTAATACCAGCAAAGAGGAGGGTAAGTTTGACTTTCTAAGTCTCACATTTTCTAGCATTTGATCCAATCTGTGTTAACATTCAAAACTTGTCTAACTTTTTTTTGCAGTCAAAGATTTTGAAGTAGACAATGATGTGAATGAACTAGAGAAGAAAACTATTTACAATTGTTATAGTACTATTGAAGTGTCATCCAACCCGTCAGAAGCCCACCTGTATGTACCTTGAAGTTGTATTTTATGAAAATTAATAAATTGGTTCTTAATATCTTTGCTTTAGCTACATTAATGAACTTGTCAGACAATTAATATGGTTTAAAGTTCAGTAGGAATATTTCTAAATTTCTTTTTTTTTTTACTGGTGCTTCTCTTGCTTAGCTATTTTTTATTATTTTTTTTTATTTTAATTCACTACCAAAATTTCTTTGAAGTATCCCACATCATTCTATTAAGCGCCATCAGGGTTATGCATATCAGCTTGAGAAACACTGGTCTAAAGAGATACATTACAAATTAATTAATTATTTGTTTTTCCCTCATGAAAATAGAAAGAAATATTTTCTTTTATAAAAGCTCTTAAGAACTTATATTATGTTTCACACTTCTATGTCAAAGAAAAAGTTGTTAAATTTGACACTAGCAACAACATTTGTGTGATACTAGTCTCTAATTGACATTTGTTGTTCTTCTTTATATCCATTACTCAGGTTAAGAAATACGAGTACATTTTGGCAATCTGATGGTGCTGCTAGATCACATTGGATAAGGTAACTATGCATGTACAAACATTGTAAGTTAGTCTGTTGACAGATAGTTGGTAAGCTTATGACCCTGCCTCATTGTTTGAAGTTTGTTGGGTTACCAAATTAGGACATTTCTTTAGATCTCATAAACGTCTTCTTCAAGGTTGTAACTTTGAACTAAAATGCTGAATGAAACTTTTGTTTGCTCTGTCTTGCCAGGCTTCACATCAAAAACAACATCATTCTGAAGCACTTGTCCATTGGAGTTGTCTCTACTGACCAAAGTTACATGCCGGAACTGGTCACTGTGTCAGTTGGACAGTCATCTAGCAGACTTAGGGAGATCAAAGAACTCAAGATAGAAAAGTCAGTCAGCATCATAGTACTCATTTGTCATTTGACTCTACTATTCTTTTGTTTTATTTGTTTTCTTATATATAAATATACAGTGCTTTTTTTTTGTGACCGTACGCACTGGTATATATATATATATATATATATATATATATATATATATATATTAGGGTTGCACCTGATGGTACTATTTGATATTCGACTGGAGTTGGATAGTAAAATATATCTGGCTGGAGTTGGACCTGAATACCTATATGTCTTGTAATAAAGTTGTGTTACTGAACATTGTGTAAAACTTCTAAATAACATATCTATATTCATATAATTTTTGTCTTTTTGATTTAATTTACCGTGTGTTAAACTCTAATACTGATTGAGGAATTAAAGTATAATTGCATTTATTAACAAAAGGGTGTCTGTGTATGTATGACACCACCAACTATAAAGGGAGTGTGTGTGTGGGATGGTCAGTGTAGAACATGTAAATGTATATTTAACTAACATAAGTGTCTCAAAGGTAAATAGTACAATCTAGGTGATATAGTGGGTAGATGTATGTGTTCTGGTATTACTGACCATCAATGGGCATCATGCTTTTAATTTAAAGGCCACGGACTGAATCTGGTCCTCGTGTCTAGGGTTTGATACTGATAATTTGATCTGAAGTGCAGGTCAATATTTAGTGGTTTAGATTATATATATTATATATATATATATATATATATATATATATATATATATATATATATATATATATATATATATATATATATATATATATATATATATATATATATATATATATATATATACATACACATATATATATTGTTATAAACCTGGTGGTGGCACAGATGGGGGTGGTGTGTGTGTGTAGTCAGCCAACGCCAATCGCCCCAGGCCAGCGCTAGACGAGCAGTCGAGCGTGACGAGTTACGCCAGTCAGCCGAGACGAGTTTCAACATGACGGTTTGGGAAGGATCGGCGTCGTGAACACGGCTCAGGAGCATCACAAGATTTGTAGTCATCTGACCACACAGAAACGTTGAGCGGCGTTCTGTCCGGTTCGAGAAGGCCAGCAGGGACCCTATATAAAGAGCGAAGGTATCAGAGACCAGTGAGTGACATCTTCCCGATCTACAGTTCGTTACAACGGCTCAGTACAAGTCCGAGACGAGACAGAGAGACCAGTGCAAGAGTTGATACGGCGGAAAGATATTTGTACAGTCTTGTGTTACGTGCTGCCAATTGTACAGTATTGGCTGTTATTTATTGACATTAAACTATTACGTTATTTGAAGCCCAGAGTTGTCAAGTTCTTTAAGTTGGTGGTGTCATGTGGTGCAGTTTGCAGCGAGCCTGGATAGTGAGATTCGTAACAATATATATATATATAGTGAAAAATGGCTGGATATTTGACGGTAGTCGGAGCTACTATCTGATGGATCCCAAATATATATTATTTTATTTAATTTATACAATTCAAATAAATATTATCCATGAGATTTTATTTTTGTTTTTAATTAGTCTCCCTCTTAATAAAAAAAATGATTATTATCATTAAACAATTATTTTTCTTACTATTGCAGCCATGTTTCTGGCCGTGTTTTGCTTTTAAAAAATATGAAAGCTCATTATGCATGTAAGTTATTGTTGTGCTCCTCTTTTCCCAATCTATTTAGTAACAAAGTCTTCAATAGAGATCATTTATTTCAATACTTATCAAAGTTCTTTAAAAGTAGTCACAATATTGGTAAGCTAATGGTTCAAGTAATATTTTAGGCAGGCTGTAGTGTCTATAAAAGTGTTTGTTCATGATATGATCATTTAAAAAAAAGAAAATGTGAAAATAATGTGGAAACTAATTAGATCACATATAAATTGCCTGATAATAGAGGTTTGGCTATTGGTTTTTATTAAGTCAATTGTTATGTAGTTTAAAAAATCCATTTATTCATAAAGATGTTCAGATCAACATCAAGCGTTGTCATGGTGATGGCTGTGATACAAGGATACATGGTGTGAAAGCTGTAGGTTTCAAGTAAGAATGAAGACTATTGCTTTCATTACAACAAAATATGCACATTTTGATTTTGAATAAACAAATGTCAGACCATAATAAATTCAGTACAATGTCCTTTAACAGTCATTGAATTGTGTTCAATTTAAATGATTAGCAACATCTCAAATTGAACTTTAAATGTAAAATTTTGTGATTTAATGATATAGTGTAAAACTATTTGAATTTCACTTTCCAGAATTGTACGAGAGCAGGGTGTGACCTCAGTGATGGATGCTTCAGCTCTGTGGTACCTGCAGATATTAACTTCAACAGTGTCCTTCAGTTTACCCCAGGCCCCAGGGTTGAGACCCCATCTCTTGAATCACACAAGGTCAAGATTTTTAACATTTATAATCAAAGCATTTTTTTTTCCTAACTGGAGATGATAAATCAATAGTCTGTTTGGGAAGCTTATGTGCTCTATGATATCTGCCATTTACTCATTCTTTATATCTAGCAATATTTTTGAGTTCATAGTGAGACCTTTTCATTTCTTTGATGTTGCCCTTTGCACTTTCTTCTTCCTTTTCCTCAATCTATATCCAGTGTAAAAGGACTTCCAGTTCTAAAAAAATAAAATGGTTTTTAATTTCACATTATTAAATCACACATAGTTAAATATATAATTATTGTAAAATCAAAAACTTTATACAAATAAATTTGATGTTTGACTTTATCTTAGGAGAGCCTTGGAATCTATGCCTCCCCTTATGCTCAGTGTGTCCAGTACAGAAAAACCTTCATTTCTAAGCCGTAGTGTTCTGCAAGAGATTGAATCTTTTGCAGAACATTTAGCTAGCAAGTAAGTAAAAACAAAACAAAAAACACAACAAAACTATCTTTTTTTAATTGTACTTTCCATTATCTTATTGTTTTAAATAACTGTTGATATTGAATTTCTTCATTTTAGTGATGGCCAGGAGGAGATTACAAATGAAGGCTTACAGGTTATTTTAGCATTTAACCTGGCAAGAGGCAGCATATCTGGTCTAATTAAATTTCTCAATAAAATTGTTGGTGAGAATATTTCACTTTATTTACTTAGTAATAATAGTAATAATAATTATAGGTTATTACTGTCAGAATAAGGGGCAAGGCAAACAACTGTTTCACCTAAAATAGTATTCTCCTAGACTACCCACATTGGAGAATGCAAACCTCTGCTGCCTTGGGGCTATACCCAAACACGGAAAAGGCTTTGGGAGTTAACCCTAAGGAAAATATCAGGAGCTGTTGACCCTTAGGCAGCTTGCAGTACACAGTGCTACACCCTGGCAGAACTTGTGACACTGCTGACCCTAAACTGTTTTGTCATTCTTTTGGACACATCAGCTGCATGGAGATGGGGAAACTGTTTTGTGGGTGACGTCATTCTGAGCATAGCTAATGCTCAGGTTTTCGTCTCATTTCTATGACATGATCCATAGTTACTTTGTGCAATTGAAGGAGGCCTTAAAACATATATTTATGTATACTAATCATGTTGTCAAAATACATATAATTTAAAATATATAAGCTTGTATCATTTTATGTTTCAGAAATGGCAAATTTAAGGTTAGCATGTGCTGAGCTCCTGGCCAAGTCCATAAATGCTAGAAATAACAGTTTAGAAAAGTTAGGTCTGTTGTGATTATTGACATTTTGATCAATTCATAAAAAAATTCTACTAAAATAATAACACACAAAAATATATTTAAAAAATGAATATGATTTTTAATATTATGTAAAAAAACAAAAAAAAAAAAAATCGATATTTGAACAAATTGTAAATATGTTTGTTGTGCATCTTTTGTCGCTGCTAGGTTTACATGTACCAGTGACATTCTTGGCTTCTGATGGTGGTCCAGGGATGTCAAATGTCGGTCCAGAATCTGTGATAGAACCCCCCACTTCTAGCAACACAAATAGAAGTTTATCAACAAGTGTTAACAGGAGTAAGTATAAAGTCACTTTATTGAGCACTTACAATCTTAAAATAAAAAAACGACCTGGCCTAAATGGTGCTGATGTGCCAAAAATCCAATCCTACAATCTTATATTTCTTTATAAAAACGTTTCTGGTTGCTCATTATTTTGTTTTTTGTTTACATCTTTTGATTCTCAGTTTATTTTACTGATGAAGGGAAAACAAAATGTACCATGCTATTTAAATCAGAGGAGAATGTTCAGCTGACCAAAATAAGAATTCAGGTTGGTTGTTTGTTTCTATTCTAAAACTAAAAGTAGTTTGTAGATGTAAGTGGATCGGATATCATATTTATGTCAGACAGATTAATTGACAAGATTTTTGGATCTCATTGTCACAAGAGCTACACTGGTTTAGTGTATCATTGTTATGTATGTGCTCATGTAGGTGATTTCCATTGTAATGACTCAATAGTAAGATGCTTAGAAGTTGGGTTTAACTGGGGATTTCCTTCGTGACATGATGCTACATAGAAAACTTAGAACAGAAATAGATTAGAGACAGACTAAGGGATGAGAGAGACCTCTTGTAGTAACGCTTAGGAATGGACATGTTTTCTCTAGCTAACGACGTACACTGTGCCCTTAATGCTTGAAAAAAATGTTATATTTCTAAAAGGCCGGATTTACTTATTTTTATATGTGTTCTGTTGTGTAAGAGGATATATTTAACTCTTTGAATCCGTATGGCGCTCCCATTGTTGATTTTACCCAGCCATAAAGCTCTTATCAATGCTGGAAATGTCGGTGTTTTAATTATTTTTTTTCCCTCCTGCATATGTTTTTGATTGCTTCAAACATTATCTTGAATATTGTGCAAGTACTCTATCTATTAGTCTATAGTAACTACTATTGCTTTACTCCTCCTGTAGAGCAGTCCAATGGGCACATCCTCTCCACAATTTTACCCACCTTTTTCACACTCTTGGGCTTTTCACTTCAAATCCTTGGCTGCCATAGCAATATAAAGCCTTATATAAAGCTTTTATTTGACCTGTTGTAGTGCCTAAATATAAAATACATTTCCTCTCTATATGCTAATATTTCTTAGTTTTGTCAGTTTTGTCTAGTCCTTAAGGATTAAATATCTTTTCTTTGACTCCCTCAATATAATAGACATCATTTTGCAATATTATTTTCCTTTTGCAAGACAAACTAAAACCTAACATTGCCTAACACCATATTAAAAAAAAAAAATGAAAACAGCAAATTTCAATGTTCAATTTAAAAAAATTTGGAGTGAAATAAAAAACAAATTCCAAGTATGTGAATTGACCTTAGTTGGCAGATTAGTGTTAGACATCAAAAGTTCTTAGTTATTCTAAGGACAAGAGAGCTTTCAACTCATGCACACACAAAAGTGTTACAAAAAAGCATGATACTAATGTATGTGTGAGGTCCTAAATGCTCTCCAAACACATTGACTTCTCTTCTTCTTTATACAATCCAATCATTTTATTTCAATGTTCTCAGGTATCGTCTGGGATTAAAGGACCCAAGCATGGACTTATTTTTGTGTACAATCCAGAGTAAGTTCAACAACTGTCTTGATTGCATAGTGATAATTCTGCAGAACTTCTTCAATGATTTGTTTAAGCCTACTAGACTCCCATAATGTTACTTATATAATGTTACATAAACCTAATGTAATTTTAAACTAACATATTCTTTCTCTCTCAAACATAGAAGTATTCCAGAACTCAATTCCAAATCTAGTCCTACTGAGCACATTGACTATTTCAGTAAATACGATTTCTGGCATGAAAAGGAGTTTGAGTTTAGTATTTCTTTTAGAAACTCAGGACTAGGAGGCAACCCTGATAACCCGGTGTCTTATTTCCATTTAGACAATGACTGGTAAGTAGGATGCAGAATAATACAAATAATTAGATTTCTAGGCAGCTGTTAAGAAACATCTCAAAGCATTTTTATAAACAGATTAACAAGAGTAACTTTCCCTTAAAGAAAGAAAGTGTAGTTCTTTTGTGTTCCAGTGATTTTTGTCCATGTTAATCACATTTCACTCAGAACTGCTCTGAAAGGAATATGAAAGTACTTTGCAGGAAACTAAAATCTAATTAATCTAATAACATTACTTTGCAGGAAACTAAAATCTAATTTAACTAATGACATTACTTTGCAGGAAACTAAAATCTAATTGAACTAATGACATTACTTTGCAGGAAACTAAAATCTAGTTGAACTAATGACAGTACTTTGCAGGAAACTAAAATCTAATTGAACTTATGACAGTACTTTGCAGGAAACTAAAATCTAATTGAACTAATGACATTACTTTGCAGGAAACTAAAATCTAATTGAACTAATGACAGTACTTTGCAGGAAACTAAAATCTAATTGAACTATTTTTATTTCTCTAATAATGAGTCTAAAATTTCTTTTTTAACTTAAAGAAAACTGCACCCTATTTGTAACTCACAGTTTCCATAACATCTTGACCATCAATCTCAGATAGAAGTGCTAACATAGTGAAAAAAATGGACTTGAATGAAAGAGTAAATGAATTTAAGTCATAAACACATTTAAATAACACAATTAAGTCATAAACACATTTAAGTCATAAACACATTAAGTCATAAACACATGTAAAAGATGGAAGAGGTCTTTGGTTTGAAATGCTCATGTGAACAAATAGTTGATAGTCTAATGATTATTGTTGCTTTTGTTGCAGTGATGAAATAGATGTACCAGTACAGTGGAATGCTGTGGGCAAGGTGACATTTTCTTTTATTGTAATCAAAATTCTTTATAAGCATTCAGCTGTACAAGATACAAAGAATGAAATAAAAAAGAACTAAAAAATATTTCATGAAGTTTTTGTTATTCTTTGTTTTCTTTAATTAAGCATTCTTGAGGTGTGAGTTTGAAATTGTTTGATTTATTTGTATTCAATAACCTATTTCTTCTCCAGTTTATTTTAGTTAAATTTCTTGAACCAAGACATGAGTCGGCCACTAGACTTGGCATTTCTACAATCAAATTTTTTGGTCTCACAAAGTCACTAGTTATTGATTATACTGATCAGGTAAGCATTTTATCCAGGATTTAGAAATAAACTTAATATGTATTCAGTTCCAGGATTTAATACAATGTAAATTTATTTCTATATTCATCTTATACTACAACCTGTTTTCTTTAATGCTCTCTACTTGACTTACCCATCTTGCCTCATCTGATCATCTGTTCACCTGAACATTCACCTCTTCTCTTGTACTTTTCATACTTATGACAATAATAAAGAATCTAAAGATGCTATTATTTCCAGTCATTATTTAACTTGTGACACAAATCTTTAATGTTATTTAAACATTTGAAATTAGTCTTATTGCAGTCATTGCAGTTTTTTTTTTGTTTGTTTATTCAGAAGCCTCTGGCTATACCTGATCCATCCAAAAAACAAAGCTGTGATCTTCCTGAAATAGTGAGCATAGTCTCAACCTTTGTGACGGACATAGCAGTCGAACAGGTTTGTTTCCGTCTCTAAATATATTCCATTTACTTTCTGTTGCCTCGATTTTGTGAGTCACTTTGATAAGTACAACTCTCCTATTATCCATGTGTAATAATCACATTCTTTCAGAAACAAAAGTAAATTTGCTAGAGTGGTCTCTCTTTCTTACTTGTAGACACTTTACATAAACAAATTGAGATTTTCCATTTTTTTCTCCACAATAGGAAATAGCTGCGGAAACATGTATATACTAAACTAAAGTAAAATTCTGTAAGGAAATGTTATTTGAGCTTTTTTTACATGAAGACTAGATATAAAACTGAAGAATTCAAAGTATTGACCAGTTGGAGGGGCTAATTGTATGTGTGGGAATTGTTAGAATGTTGGTGTAGCAGAAAACTAGACTTCATATATATTGGTCAGACACTAAGTCTCTTGTCTTTCATGACACATGCTGGCTGCCTGGTTGTGCGCTATGTGTGCTGGACTGTCATTCAGACTTCTCGATGGTCCCTGGTTCATACCCTGCCTGCTGCCATCCTTCGTCGTCCTGGACTAGGAAGTAAATTAGCTTTAACTCTGAAGGAACATCCTAAACATGTAAAACAAACACATTTCAATGCAAATTAATTGTTTTACATTAAATCCTATGAAAGTTCTGATGGAATGTGCGGTTGATGATTACCAAGCTCTGGTAACTTTAAAAAAATAATACAAGTTTTTGGTCATTGATCATGGAATAGAAATGAAACTGGCTTGAACCTATTGCCCTATAACAAAAACTTTTTAAAGTTTTTTATTGACTGGGAGGATTCTGTAATTAAACATAAGATCTAAAGGTTTAATATTTGAATTGTGCTATGTGCTGTGGTTTGCAGAGGGTACTTATTTTGATTCTAGCTTTTTTTAAATGTGTACTTGGAACTGTATAAGGAGAGTGCAAGTGGCTAACACTTTCATTAACTCTTTGCCATCCAAACAGCTAAACTTAATATTCTCTACTTCATGAACCACAAGAGAAATTTCATGGACCACATTAAGAGACATTTACTTAAAAGTTTTAAATTCTCCACTTTAGTGATCACTAGTTCTTAAAAGAATTTGACATACATCAGAGTTGATTCCATTTGTCATTCATTTCTTGTGTCCAGGTGAAAAAAAAAGGTCGAGTAGCCAAACCTCAGTTTGAATTTCTTGATTTGAGTGACTTGGACGTCACAGAATTATGGCTTGTACACTTGGCCTGTGAGAAAAGGTAAACAACATTTCAGTAGATAGTAGCTGTTAATTTAGGTTTGTATCTAAACTTACTTTGAGAAACAGAACATTATTGATATTGTTGGATTTATAGATGTATTGATTGATTTATAGATTTTGCTTATAGTTTTAAACTTGAATTAATATATCTTATTATGGAGTTTATTGATTTATATAAATTGTAGCATTAAAGCTTTCTTCAAGGCTCAAGCTTTGCATTTTTTTATGTGGCGATAATAAACAGTTCAAAACTCTTGTCTCCACCTTTTCCATCTCGCAAACAGATTACTGTCTCGTAACAATGGTCTAGTAGGATTGAATAACTGAATAATGCCATTATTCAAGTAGATTTCATGTCTAGATCTAGAAAAAATATGACACCGAATTAATGATAACCTGATACAAAATAATTATTTATCTCTAAAATACACTTTCAGCTATTTAAAAACCAGTATTTGACACCAGTGCTTTATACAGTAGCACATCAGATCTAGATCAGCCACTGCTTAGATCAGTGCTTTAAATACAAGATACTTTTAATACCAGTGCTTTAAACTCTAGTCACTTCTGACAGCATGTTCTGTTACTACATAGAAATAAATTATTTTAAACAATTAAACATAAGAATTAAATAACAGAGACGTCATGTTGTTACAAGTAGACATTGAAAGCCTTCATTTTTTTCACATCCTTTCAAGTACTTTTCGCAAAAACATCCACAACAAATAATGATGTAATATAAACATATTAACATAGTGTATAAATTCATATATATCTTATTCTTTAGTTGATTTATTTATTGTTAGATTTTATAAATAGATATTTTTAAATGGTCACATCATTGTCTCCAAGTCAAAACTTCCCCTATTTACAAAACAAATAACTCATTCCTTACGGTGGCATAACACTTATTTAAAATTGTAAACATTTGAGGATATATTAATATAAAACGTAATGTACAAAACAAATTTTGTTTTCATTTTTTTTCAAAGAAATTTTAATTATTGTATTGTTTGTGTGTGTTTTTCTCAATTGTCTGTCTTAATACAAAGTCTTATCTTGTGTTTGCTAAGGGCCTAAAGGTCGCTAAGAAACCTTTTCCCAGACACCCTCTCCCCCAACTGGTTCACAAATGAAATTAGACCATAGCACTCTGTGCATGCTATAATAATAGAAGTTGCGCTATACAAAAGCAAAATTAAAATACACCTTTGTTTGAGTAAAACTAGTGTATAACTTAGAAATTGGTGATCGAAATTTAAATTAAAGACTGAGTTGATGCTTTAGGATGAAAGAAGAGACTGGTACAGCTAGAGTGGTGGACCAGTGGAAAAGATCTTCTCTCTCCATCTTGCAGCTTATCCATGGACTTATTCCAGTTTTAGCCACAAGCAAGGGGACTTCAGAGGTGAGTCTAGCTACAATAAAATACAATTTTAAACTTTGTTAGATTATTTCACTGAAGGTATATAAAATTATAACAATTTATTTTAGAGAGGAATTATAGGAATACAAAAAAATTCTTAGTAAATTTGTTTTTCTACTTTCATAAATTCTGAACCATGGCTTTTCATTTTTTATGCTGTGTTTTAAGAAAGTGAGATGTTCTTTTTTTTGTTTGCCAGAGAAAACTTGAATGCCTTGACTTGTATGTCAAGTCTTGGTAAAAAAGAACTGTGGATATATGTACACTTAAGCTCTTTTTTGTTTTTGTTCATTGATTCTTGTTTAATTATATTGCCATTGTAGAAGGAAGAAAAAAGTATAGAAAGCTTAGTTAAAAGTAATGAATGTACATGTAGGTCAACAAGCCTATAAAATTCATATTGAAAAAAAAATTGTGTCCAAAAAATTTTGAAGCAAAAAAGATTTACAGCATGTTGCTGAAACAATTTGGTCAGAACCTAGATCTTATCCAGATATTTGTAACTTGTACAAGTTATTCTAGTTTTCATAAATCATTTCTACATTTTCTGAAAAGTGGGATAGATTTAGGTCAGTGATGTTCTGATTCAAATTGAGTTGCTTCAGTTTGACATGCTTATAAAATCTTTTGTTTTATGACTTATTCTAAGAAGGTAAATATTTAAATAAAACGATTGATGAAGATGATGACTGACTGTTCCCAGGCTAGTCGAGATACTTTGTTTCAATGGTTGTGTGGGATGGTCAATACTGAAGCTGCTGTCAAGGATGAACCAGGGAATTTGTACAGAAGTAACAAACTCAAGCTCATCAAGCAGATTATTATTGATGGTGAGTGGATTTCTCTCTTCCCCCCCCCCCCCCCCCCCCCCAACCACCATTAGTCTAGAAAGATTAATTCTGATCCAGTACTTTGATATTTGTCGTGTGGTATGTGTCTGTTGTCTCTATGGGTCCTGGGTTTGAGCCCTGCCCACTGCCATCCCTCTCATCCTGTGTGTGGTTTGGGCTTGAATGTAAGAATGTTGAATTCTAAAGGAACATCTGAAACTTGGTCAACAATTAAACTGTGAAAACTATATAGATTTCCCAATGCTTATCATTGGCTACATAACTACAAACAAATCATAGAGTTAAATGGAATAAAATTTCAGTGGCTTCATTAAGCATTGTGGGTAGAGGTTTTGAGAGGCCTGACAGCACCGGATCATGGGCTGGATTCGGTCCACAGGCAAGTAGGTCACTGGTCTAAAAGTATTTAATTATGCATTGTCTTGTTTTGAGCATAGAGTTGTAAAAGGAAGTTATAGTTTGATGGATGGTGTGAAGTTGAAGGAATGCTACTCTTACCACTTCAGTCTGTACCTTCTTATTGGTTTTATCTTGCTCACTTAAGACCAATACATAGCATTGTAAGAACTGTTGGGTTGTCTGGTATTTGTCATGTTAATTTTTTTTTATCAGGTCTCTGTTTACCCATTCTAAAAAAATTGGTTAAATCTATACTTACTTTACTATTGCATTCAATCAAGCTACGCACAAAGTTATCATTATGTCCTTAGAGTTTTCATGCTGTTAAAGAATTTATTTGTGTATTTCAGGTGCACCACTGTTCTTCCCTGAGAAAAGTAAAAAGAGACTAGAACTGTTTAGACATCTCAAAACTGTCTCGGTAAGCACAGGGTTTGTTGAGATAATTGGAGTAAGTATGAAAGTTTAAATTCAAGATGAATCCGATGGAGGTAATCTCGAAGAGGCAGGAGAAATTTTATGTCGTTTTTGATGGTAATGTAACTTCCTCTGGTTTTTATTTCAGGATCAATCCAGCATGCCTAGTATGTCTCTAGTTTTCCAGTCTCTGTGCCAGTTTTTCAGTTCTGTTGATCCCAAAGGATTATTGGAACTGCCAAGTAATTCTTGTGAGGTGAGTTCTAGTGTATTTTGAAGCGAATCAAAATGTGGATTGTTTATTGAAAACAAAAAATGTTAAAAACTTCACCTTAAAACATTGAGTAAAATTCTTGATTGTAAGTAAGAAAAGATTTTTTTTTTCTTTCAGTTGGTTAGGTTTCAAGCAAAAAAATAACCATAAAGTTGTACACAAAAATAAAATAGGACCCTTCATGCAGTCTTCTTGGCAAAAGTGGTGAAACAAATTGAGATAAAAAAAAATGGTCCTGGTTCATAAATACTTTGTGCATTTTAAATGTTAAAAGATGATGATTTAACTTTAATTATGATTTTTCCACAGCCATTCAAAAATCACAATAAGAAATTTCTGACAAAGTTTTTTTTTCTTATCTTAATTGTAGCAAAAATAAAAAATGACAATTTCATTATAGAATGTATTTTATTAATAAAAAAATATAATGTCCTCTTTTTCTTTTATTCTTTGACCCCCATGAAGGGCTGGCTGTTGCACCAATGCTCTTTTTGCAACTTCATTTTATCTTCTACTTCTTGATCTCTTTCAGTTGTCTGATGTTTTCAACCTGTCTGCTAAGGATAAGTCATCCTTGATGTCATCCTTTCCTCATCTGTCTATCTCTCTCCTCTGACATTGTAGCCTTCATCTTTCAACATATCCATAAATACAGTAGACCACCATAAATACAGTAGACCACCATAAATACAGTAGACCACCATAAATACTGATTAATTGGAACAGCTGCTTATCAGACAGAATCCTAAAGTACAAAAAAAATCTTATTATTCAATCAAATCTAGTTAATCAGACTATCCAGTTATTAGAACCAAATCGATCTCATCATGATGTGGTCTGATTAACTCGACTTAACTAGATTCAATAAATGTATTTCAGAAATTACTTCCATTGTCATGAAACGAAAAGTTGAGTAACTTAAACTATTTGCTTCATTTGAAGCCAATTAAGTGGGGAAACTGTTTTTTATTGTGCTTTTTCAAATAACAAATATAATGTGGTATCTTAATAAGATCTATTTCGCTTTTAGGACTTTTCAACTACAGGCACATTAGACATGATGAAGTCTTTGCTGGTGGTAGCTTGCCAGGATATTGAAGACACTGTTGACAGCTCAGCTCCAAAAAAGCCTTTCAAGCAGTCAGCTGCAGATACATTGAACAAAGAATCCTCTGCAGTTGTTGTTGAAGAGGAACAGTGTGCCAGAAGTGATGACACAGGACAAAACTGTGCTGATGAGAAACTGGTTGAGACTGTTAAAGAGAAGGATTTGGTGGAAGATGCTGCCACTGCCACTCCGCACAGTGAAGCTCCTGTGGGCAGTGCTGCGGACGCAGAAGATCCTGCTTCAGATAAATCTCATCAGATGACCTACCTCATTAAGTTGACAGCTTCATTACAGACATCGCTGGTGATGTGGTGTTGGCAGCAGCTGGAGACCACAAATGGGGTTGAGAATGAAAGCTTAGTGAAGATGATCAACTCTATTGTTTTCAACTGTGAGTTATTCCCTTAAATGAGTCATTGTAAGGTCTTAGAACACTTTACTCCATGAGATAAATTCTTTTATTCAAAACTGTGGCTATATATCTTATTTTTCTTAACATCATAGATTTATGGCTTTGTTAAAAAAACAACAACACCAGAAATCAACTGTAAGTTCTATCCATAAGTCTCTGAACACTGTTCCATAGCTTTGGATTCTGCACATTTTGATAGCCTTGGAGTTCAATTTGGTATTTTCAATAGTTGGAAATATTATGCCTAAGGACATCTCGAGCTATGCCCAGTTCCTTAAGCCATGGTAAGGCCAGAGGCTAAACCTCATGAGGGTGTCCATTGTATTACTATTCTAATGCATCACAATAATTCCTCACCATTTACAATGAAATCAGCACTGTTGAAGCCCACTGAAGGTTCAAGTGTTATTTCAAGTTAATCCATCTCCTCTTAAGGATGTTTTCAATGTGCTGAGGATAGTCTAAAACCAGAATTTTGTTTAACAACTTCAGAAATTAAAATCACTTATTTTTTTTTTATCCACTTGGCATCTCTGAGTTTAAACAATTATGACATAGTATAGTTTTGTTTTGTTTGACATGTTTCTGATGTTCCTTCAATATTGAAGATTATTACCTTCTATCCCAAACCTCCCACAGGATGGTGGGGGGGATGACAGTGGGCAGGCTTCCCTATCAGGATCATCAGTAGGACAGTCCAGAGCACATACCACATGACCAGGCTGCTGTCTTCATGTGTACATTCAACCTTTGCACTGAACTTGCAGAACTCAATCAAATTAATTTTTCACCCCCATTCTCAGAGTCTTTAGCAGTCAGGCTTCAGCATGATGGCTTGACTTATGACTGATTTTAGTTTTCTTGTTGGTTAAGAAACAAAAAAATGTGTATCTATAATTAATGATTCCATTCTCTTGAAACTTGCAGATATCACAGATGTAGCTGAAAAAGCTGATAAGTTTTTGTCAATCTGTAAGAATTTACCTGCAGATGAATTGGTATGTATATGCTTGAGTTTGTTATCAGAGTAAATCAATCCTAATAATCCTAAAAATCTCTAGCTGTTTTAAATTTTACAAAATATAAAGTTATAAGAATTTTTTTTGTCTTCTAGAAAAGTAAAGTAGCAGCAGAAGAGCCAGCTTTTCTTTGCATTATTGTACGCCAGCTGGTAAGAATTTTTTAGGTCAAGAGATTCTATTAATTAAATGCTGATGTTAATTCTGCTACTTACCATAAATGTTACTAAGTGATATGATGTATCAAACTATTGTTCTGTCTATTTCAGCTATTACTTCTAACGATGCTTGTTAACAAGCTGAACACGGACACCAAGGTTAACATAATGCTCAATTTGAAGAAAATGGCTGTCACCATTAGTGAAGTTGCCAAAGTCAATCCTCATCTTTTTTCTGACGTAATTATCAAACATTTTTAACAATATCTTTTGGGAAAAATTATTAGTCAAATTGTTTTGACTTAAATTGTTGCTACTCTTGTCTGACTGAACTTTATGTAATATTTATTGGATTTTTTATTATACGTGGGGATGTATGGTCAAGAAGCTAAGTACGCATGAGCTTGGCTTGGCTACCTATGAAGGGGGCTCGAGGTTGGACACCCGACTCAAGCAGAGTTGTGTTTACTGAGTGCCTAAAGGCAGCACAGAAAAACCTTTTCCTAGATACCCCTCGTCCCACTGCTCCACAAATGAGATTGGACCACAGCACTCATGTTATAAGCATGAAAGTAGTGCTATATGAAAGCTATAATTATTATTTAATTTTTTTTTATACAGTAAATTTATACTTTAAAAGAGGATAGCAATCATCCCCAACAATAGTTTCTAAATATTTGGATAAATCAGGAACTGAGAATTGATTTTTTGATTACAGAACTTACAAAGCTACAGGAAAGTTTGATGCATATAATTTTTGTTAAAATTTAGGTGTAACTTTCTTGTATACTTTTCACTGTTTAGATCACATCTGATTGCTGGACTGAGGTGGACACAGAAGAGACTGTGTTGAGAACTTGGGAGGTGGAGTCTCCACATGATTACCTGAACCATTCAAACATTGTACAGGTAAGCTGTGTGAACCATTCAAACATTGTACAGGTAAGCTGTGTGAACCATTCAAACATTGTACAGGTAAGCTGTGTGAACCATTCAAACATTGTACAGGTAAGCTGTGTGAACCATTCAAACATTGTACAGATAAGCTGTGTGAACCATTCAAACATTGTACAGATAAGCTGTGTGAACCATTTAAACATTGTACAGATAAGCTGTGTGAACCATTCAGCCATTGTGCTGGTACAATGTTCTATTCAAGTATATTACAGGTAAGCAGTGGTATGTGTGGCTAAGATCTGATCCTGATGTAGACTAGGAATTGTATTAGTGAGCTCAGTTTTGCTTGCTGTGTGCCTTACGGCAGCTTGGAAACTTTCTCCTTACTCCTTCACCCACCCACTTGTCAACACAAGAGATTAGACCAGAGTACTCTGACTATACTTTATAAAAGCAATAATACTAGTTATAATGATCCCATAGATTTTGTATGTCAAAGCTGTGTTCAGATACTTTATATACTGTGTCTAGGTGTTCAGATTTTAAAGTTTAGATTTTTGTAGCATTGTAGTATATGTAGTAATCACATATTAACATGAGCACCAATGATATAAGCTCATCAGATCATACAGTTGCATTTTGTAACTACTTTCCATTATTTACTTACTGCATTTCCTTTGTTAAATACACATTTTGATCTCTCTAGATGTTTCACTGTCCTGGTGCCTCCAAGCTTGTCATTGAGTTTGACTCTCGCTGTGAGACTGAGAGAAGGTGAGCACTGAAATGTCTAGTTCAATCTCTTCATTGGATTGCTGGCATTTATAGCAAACTTAAAAGGCTTCCTTTTTGTTTGACCTTTGTTTGGTTGTTTGGTTGTTTTTTTTGTTTTTTTTTTATTATGTGGACTAGAGAAAAATACTATTAATATTTTAATAAATGATGTTATGCAAATTATTTTCACCTATATTGTGATGCTGTCTTAAGAAACCTTAATGTATATGTAACTGTAGAAATAGTCACAGTTGTTGGTCTAGCATGTATGTGTTTGCATATGTAATGCTTCCAGCCTGCAGATACTACTTTTCAAAGTTATGATTGGATTACACAGACTAATGCCACTCTTAAGATCTTATGTTTCCACAGTAGATAGATAAATGTATGTTTGAAATGAGTTTCCATCTCTTAGCTGCCAGTCAAGGTTTGTTGCTAATTACTAAAAGTACTCAGTGACACTTCACTGTAGACAGAAATAATTAACCATCTGGCAAGAGCCTGCAGTGCTTTAGGCTGCCTCTAAATACGATTAAGCAGAATAATTCCATCCCTTTACCAGCAAAAATTCTAATATCAAAACCCTTGTGAATTGCTATGAGACGAGACTGCTACATAGAAAGCAACTAGAACTATTCTACCAGAAAGTCCTGTTTTCCTATTTGGGCAAAAGATGTAAAGACTACTCTACCAATGCAGACATTCAGGTGTACTTCAATGTTGTCAATGTGCCTCTATACAAAGGCAATGCTTATTGTTTGTCAGTTACACATTATAATGTAGCAGAGACGCTCATTGGAAACATTATAAAGAACAAATAGAGCGTCATAAAGATACACTAACAGGAAATGACTTTCCAAAAGTACTGCTGAGGAACTCTTTCAATGACTGTGACACAGACATTACAGTCAAGCCCAAAACATGCACAGGCGGCAAAGTGAGACAGAAACATTCGGCAGACATGACTTTATCTGCATCAGATATGACAAAATATATAGTTCGCAGCTGAGTTTGCTTGCCCTGTTTGAATACTGTACTCTTATTTAATCTCTGGTCTTGAAGGCATTAGCCTGTTTTTTATTTGCAAATGTGTAATCTCTACCCGAGTCTTGTGTTTGAAGAATGTTTAATGTCTACATGAGTCTTGTGTTTCAAGAATGTGTAATGTCTACCCGAGTCTTGTGTTTGAAGAATGTTTAATGTCTACATGAGTCTATGTTCTAAAAAAAGTCTCCTCTCCACATGTCTAGGTATGATTACTTGGAGTTTACAGATGCTAAAGGTTTGAAACTAAGATTTGACCAGAAAGTTGGTACATTAAAATGGCCGAAGAAAGTGACATTTAGTGGACCATACGTTGGTTTTCTCTTCCATAGTGACAGCAGCAACACAGAATGGGGCTATAAGTTCACTGTAAGTATAGACCTGGGAATTAGCGTGGATTAACTAATCTACCCCCATGCAGCTAAACACTTGAATCAGGAGGTTTCTAGTGGGAAACCTCCTTTCAAAGGCAATGTATTTGGAATCAGATATTAAAAACCTTTTGATTTACATGTTTCGGATGTTTCTTCAGAATAGATTATTACATCCTCCTCCCACAGATAGGTAGGGGATGGGGGTGGTCAGGGTTTTAGCCCAGACCATTGAGACAACAGTCCAGAGTGCATACAACATAATCCTGTTCAGTCCAGTTCTGTAAATGAAGAACAAAAAATTGTCATTTATAGAGCACCCTTCAGGACATTTTTTTAAACCTTACAGTACTGAGAGAAATAATACTAAATAAATTATCTATACTATTGAACAAAGTGGGAACTGACTTTGGGTCATCACAAGTGTCCCCATTGACCAATTCATTTCAATCTTGTTTTAAGTCTCCTTCCTTCCAAATGTATTATTCCCTTCATTCATCTGTCTCTATCTTCTTACACTCTCCTTCTAGAAAGACATGATGTTTTGAGTGTAGAAAATATTTAGATGCTACATTTGAACTAGATCTTGCCTACATCTATTTTGTTCTTTGTTAATATGGTTTGTATATTTTGTTTAGACATTTGACTGTATATGACATACACTTAATTGCTGGCATTCTATACAATTAATTAGTTTACAGAAACAAATGATGTTAGACTGTTGTCTATATCTACTCCTTAGGTGACTGCTGTTGGTACACCAGATATACAAAGTTCTTGGATGTCAGATTTACAGCTAAGTTTAATTAAAGTACTAGGTCAGCTGGCAGGATCTACTCTCAGTTCAAACCCAAGTAAGCATTGATTAGACTTTGTGGTTGTATTTTAGAACTATGTGATAACAATTTCAGAATAGAAAGCAAACAAGAGGTGACACAATAGAATTGGTTCTAGCAGTGGCATAGCTAGGAATTTACCAGCATTTGGGGGAACAGGGAATTTTTTGTGGGGCCCCTGTATTTTGTGTAATATTTCATATTTAATGTAAAAAAAACAACAATTTCGATCACTCATTTGATGGGATTTTCAAATTCCCCGCCTCCCCCCACCCTAGCTATGCCACTGGGTTCTAGATAGAAACCTTGTTTTCATTAATCACATTGTTTTTAGCTCTTAGTTTTCTTCCTTGACATCTACGTCCATACATGTTTCTGTTACAGCCCTCACTCAGAATGCAACATTAGGGCTAGATAACTCTTCAGATCAAATTCTCAGGAGTGACTTGTGGACATCTTTATTCAGGGGAGGCTACACAGTTGGGAAGTTGCAGAGGTCACTCTCAGGCAAATTAGTAAGTTGATGCGTAATAGGATGTATAGATTAGAGGGCTGGGCTAATTAGTAAGCTGAGGCTTAATAGGGTGCACAGAGTTGAGAGCTGGGCAAATTAGTACGTCAAGGGTTAATAGGATATGTAGAGGAGTGGGGATGAGCTCTTTTAGGCATTCTGAGATTTTGTTTTCCTATTACTTTATTGACCCTTGCTCTTGACAGTGTGAACATTATGGTCCCTAGGCCCCATGTGGCAATAGTGTACATTATTTTTGCCTTATACTCTCTGCCTTCTTAGTGTGTGCCTATTAGCCCTAATTGTTGCGTCTTTCACCAGGCTACAGAGAAAGAAGGCAGGGTACATTTGTTTCTGTTGGAAGTGGTTGCTGTGACTGAAATGAAGCCTGATGTTGACAATCATGTTGAAAACACTGAATTGAAGCAACAGGCAGCCAGATTTTTAGCCAAGTTAGTCCAGGTTTTTTTTTTTTTAATCTTTACCTAGTGCTACTTTCTGAGATATATTGTATACCTTTTATTTAAAAAAAAGGAAACATTCCAAAAACTCTAAAGGATAATAAATGAAATTGTCTCATTCTTCTGTGATAAAACATGTATTTGACCTGCTGAGACAATTATAATATTGTATGCTGGTCATTTATACATACCAATGTAAATATAAAGTAATTTGTTCACATTAAATTGATGTTTCTTAAAATAAGACTGTTAGTGAAGTAGGTTAACATTCCAATTTTTTTTTTCTTCTTTGTTTTTAACTGAAACTTTCTTGGCTATCAAAAAAACAAATCTATTTTGATCTGTAATGAACTGCAATCTGGTCTCCAGCTAATTCTCCTGATATTTTTTTTTTAAATTTGTGACCCATATTTTGAAAGTACATTTGTGTGTCCCCCAGGTGTAAAGATGCCAACAAATCAAAGATGCAGGTTGTAGTTGGTGGTCAAAAAGTGGATGTTGCCATCAGCTCACTATTTGCTGCCCTAGTCTGGCATTGCCAGCAACTGAGAGAGGACGTGGAAAAGTTTTGTAAGCTAGATTTGTCTGTTTTTGTACAAGTTTGTCAAACTTTGAATGAGGAGAGTTACAGTTGCATTCAAAGTGAAATGTCTGTTTTCAAACTTTTTTTTGTTCCACAGTAAAAAGCGGTGAGATAACTGAAGGTCTTGCTCAAGCCTACACCACAGCAGAATCTGTCAGGATAACTCTGGTGAGACATTGATCATAAAATAAAAGGACACTTGGGCATCCAAGTTTTATACTGCTATGCTACCCCATCATCTATCTGTAAAGTTTATTTTTTTCCCTGACCTTATTGTGTATATCCCAAACAGAACATATTCTTTTTTTTTAAAGTAGACTAGTTAAAGCTCAACCTAACAAAAGTCCAAAGATTTACATATATGACCATAAAATGATGACTCAAACTTTCGAACATAGTCCAGGATCTTGTTATAGATCTTTCTGACATTTCCTTATTAATTGCAATAAAGCTTTTGAAGGACACTGCTCATGATAGAAAATATTAAATGTGCAAGCTGTGATGTAACAACTAGTACCAGGTGACAGGTCAGTCAGGCTACCATTAAATAATCTGATAAAATGGTTGTTGATAATAAACAAAAAGATATTTGGAGGGGACTATTGTTTACTAAAACCAAGACTTATGCTGGCATTTCCTAAATAAATTTTTTCTTAACTTATATTGTAATAGAAAAGTTCAATTAAATTAAAAATGGAAGTCTTTTTTTGATTTGTAAGAAAATTGAAAGAACTTTTCATCTGTGATTTTGTAAGCTCAAACTCTGTCAATAACAACATGCATAGCCATTAACATTCTGTCTTATTCTACTGTAGTGAAAGTGATAAAAATCTCATTCTACTGTAGTGAAAGTGATAAAACATCTCATTCTACTGTAATGAAAAGTGATAAAACATCTCATTCTATTGTAATGAAAAGGGATAAAACATCTCATTCTATTGTGATAAAACATGTATTTTGACCTGCTGAGACTGATGACAAAGTAATCTGGTTCAGCAAAACATAAAATTCTATGATAAACTACATTTTTTCATTATTAATTGTAAAACTTTTCTTTCAAAGTTCCAATTCTATATTTGACATTTAAGATATTTAATAAAATCACATTGTCAAGCATAACTATTTTTCCCTTTTCAATACACATTTGATAATATGTATATTTTTGTATAATTATTTTCATTTCTTAAACACATTTCAATTCTGATCAATCAGTGACTTAGCCAAACAATGTTCTATGTTTTAAAACCTTTGCTCCAAGATTTTGATTTTGTTACGTTTTGTTTCTAGGCTCATGAAAGACAGAAATGGAACAATGCTGAAAACAAAGTCGATGGCACTGACCCAGGTAATAAAACCTTGGCCTTAGTGTATCATGCAACTTCTGTTTAAAGGGATGGGATTTATTCATTTGACGTATACACAAATAATATATTTGTAACAAAATTTAGCAAAAATGTGTTTCTTGCTTATGAACATGATTTAAACATAGATGTGTCATTTTGCTGTGTCTAACCATTTGAATTGATTGAATTATTTCAGCGGAATTGTTTGCTACCAAAGCACTTTATTTACTCAAGTTTGCAGGACTGACCAAAGTGCAGCTGAGAAATGAGGTCAATAGCCTAGTTTTTTTTACATCTGTTTAGTAAATTAGTCAACATTTTTTTCTGTGTTGCTTTTATTTTTTATTTAGATATATATATATATTTCATTTGCTCTTATATATAAAAAACTTTTTATAATGATGCTATTAAAATATTGTATAAATACATCCTTAAATATCTACTTTGTAGTTAGAATGAAATGTTAATTTCTTCATTATTTACATTTGTTTTTAGCTTCGATCAAAGTCATTCAAGCAGATGGCTCTGAAGAAGGCAGGAAACAAAAGGCCTGTTGTTAGAGTAAGACTTAGTGTTGAGTCACATCATAGTGTTGAGTTACATCATAGTGTTGAGTCACTTCATAGTGTTGAGTCACATCATAGTGTTGAGTCACATCATAGTGTTGAGTCACTTCATAGTGTTGAGTCACATCATAGTGTTGAGTCACTTCATAGTGTTGAGTCACATCATAGTGTTGAGTCACATCATAGTGTTAAGTCACATCATAGTGTTGAGTCACATCATAGTGTTGAGTCACTTCATAGTGTTGAGTCATTTCATAGTGTTGAGTCACTTCATAGTGTTGAGTCACATCATAGTGTTGAGTCACATCATAGTGTTAAGTCACATCATAGTGTTGAGTCACATCATAGTGTTAAGTCACATCATAGTGTTGAGTCACTTCATAGTGTTGAGTCACAACATAGTGTTGAGTCACATCATAGTGTTGAGTCATTTCATAGTGTTGAGTCATTTCATAGTGTTGAGTCACATCATAGTGCTGAGTCACATCATAGTGTTGAGTCACATATTTCTATTTTCACCTTCCTTACATTAGTCAGTTTTTCAAATTTCAAGTTTATTTAGAAAAACTGAATCCCATTAACATTATAAAATATTTACAAAATTGCATAATCCAAAAGTATTTTATTACATTTTTACTTTTTTTTTTAGTCACTTTATCATTACAGAATTGTGTAGATAGAATATTTGAATTATCAAGCTTAAAACTTTGATGAAAAAAGGTTGAAAACGGTTATAATATGTTTAACTAATGTTAAGTAATTGCTTTATAAAGTGCCTACTTGTTGACTTATTGAATAGTGTTTGCCTGCTTGGACCTTTTGTATTCTACATGTGACACTGTGAATGGCTTCCTCTCCTTGACTAAAAATAGTGTAAGAAGTACAGCAGGCTTATTATAAAATGAAAAAATAAAAACCTATCACATGAGTTAGAACAACAGTAATGAACAACATCAAAAATGCATTATATAATTAGATACTGATTGCATAAAACATTCACAAATACTCTTTCACACAGCACAACATAAATAACTTGCCAACTCTGTATCTAGTCTCTTGAAAAATTGCATAACAAGACCCCCCCCCCCCCGCCCCCAAACAAAGATATTAGACATAATCTGTCAATAGCATAATTTCTTAGTTGCTCAACCCAATGCATTCGACTGGCAAGTCCTAAGCTTTAAAAGCTTCTTCTAAATTGGTGAGCATGTAAGCCAATTTTTCTCCTGTTCTGATTGTATAGTAACGATTCTTACTATCCAGGCTCTTTGCAAACATCTCCACACAACACCATCAACTTAAAGAACTTGACAACTCGAGGCTCCAAAGTAACATAACACTTTAATATCCAATAAATTACAGCCTAAACTCTATAATTGGCAACACGTAACAGACTGTACAAATATTTCTCTGTTAACAATCGTACTGCCGTATCAACTCTTGCACTGACCTCTCTATCTCGTCCCAGACTTGCACTGGGTTCAACTGTTTAGGACTGACTACACACACTGGGCTCGCAGATCAAAATCAAGATGTTGCCTTGTACTCTACATCGGAAGAGACCGGCCTAAGTTCTATTCACACCACAGATCCTTCTGAACTGTTGTGTTGTCACTCGTTGCGGCTGATCGTCGCTACTCGCCACGGTTGACTGCTCATGTAGCGCTGGTCTGGGCCAATTTGTGTTGACTCCCTTCATACACTACTACCCCTATCTGCACCACCACCCGAGTTATAACAATATGATATGTTTTTATCACATAGCTAGTCAACGCAAACCAATATGTAACAGTTTAGAATGGACAGTATTTGATAAAGTAATTTGTGCTACCCTAGGAGTCTACAACTAGTGTACATATGTCGGAAAACATGTCTTTATCTTAGGCTTTATTGTACAAATGTATTTTTCAGAATGAGGTATTAGAGAAGTTTCCTTCCTTTGTACTTGTCATGGAGTTTACACAAGATCAAGCCTGGACAGCTGAAAGGTTATTCTTATCTCTTTGTTTACTTTTGTCTTTTATTTAAATTTGATGTAAATTTATTAGGAATTTATACTTTGGCCGTGGCATTTTATGTCTAGAGAGAATCTTTTCCCTTTGCAACTTTTTGTGTGACTAACGAGGCCAATCTTTGATACACAGCTGCTGTCACAGGTTGGGCATATGTAATTACCAGGTGCCGTTGCATTTTCACCCTTTTTTCTACTTCTGTTGTGTATGGCATCTGCAATCTGAGATGTTTGTGCACTCATGTGGATCACAATATGCTTTGTTTAGAGTAACTGTTCTTTGTCTTCAGTGTTCATCAGATGTTACAAGAGCGCACGAAATTTGCAGCAGCCATCAGTGAGGTTTACCTGTTTGCAGCAGAGATGATTAGGATAATGTCTTACAATGATCCATTCAAGGTATGCCATTTCAACCTATAACATTTTCAACATAATTTAATTGCAAACAACTTATTTTGTTTAATTTAAAAAATTTTTTTTTTGTTTTACTGTCCTTAACTTCTTTCATGGAACAGATACCCATAGTATTGTTTTTCCGTGAGATGTTTGCATACCAGGATAAGTTTACCAAGCATTATGCTGACGGATTGGACGGCTGTGGCCTAGAGCAAGAGGCCAAGGTCAGGACGACATATTACACCCTGGTCAACAGATTTGTGGATGCTTTCAAAAAGGCAGACAGTCAACCTCAGGACAGGTTAGGTTTAGGTCTAACTAAAAATGTTCATGGATTCTTGAATTAAGCTATTGGTTTAAATTTATTGTTACCACAAAAAAAAATTAAATATTTTAAATATTGTCTTAAAAATGTTTAAAAAAATTTTTTAAATTAAATAATTTTGAAAACAACAACATTGCACTGATAACTTTTGTAATCAAAACATTTAAATATCAAAATCTTCTTTAATGAAAAAAAAAAGAATACTTTTAGCTCCTCCTTTTCTAAGACTATGTCTGTATTTCAGTAAAGTCATGCCAGCTTATGATTTTCTCCAATGTATTTTGCTTCATTTGTTGGACATGGAATGGCAGGTAAAGTTTGGAGCATTTCAGCTTAACTAATGAATTTGTTTTATACTATTTGATAATTGACCTAACATTTAGAATAATGTGAATGCACACAATGTTACACTTAACTCTAACCAAAACTGATCCAAATTTAAAATGTTATGTACAACTATGTTATATAAAATAGAAGTTAGATAAGTATAGCACATCCTAGTTCATGCTTACAGAATTTCTTTTATGGCCAGCACATACAGAATGTCTCTGTACCATACAGAATGTCTCTATACTATACAGAATGTCCCTATACCTTACAGAAGGTCTCTATACTATACAGAATGTCTCTATACTATACAGAATGTCTCTATACTATATATATATATATATATATGGCTCCTTTTGTCTCGAAAGGCAATGGATGCGCCCAAGTGAGTCACTGGTTTTGGCTTAATCTTGAGACGGGGCAGAATCTGGTGTGGCTAATCAAGCCGATTCTAGAACGGCAGACTTTGCCACAATTCGTACATTTGTATGCCTCTGATTTAGGGCTAGCAGACAGGGCAGCTTTCTTTCTCTATACTATACAGAATGTATCTATACTATACAGAAGGTCTCTATACTATACAGAATGTCTCTATACCATACAGGATGTCTCTATACTATACAGAAGGTCTCTATACTATATCTTTGCTAAGAAAAGAGTCATTGTTCTTTTGTTTATTCCACAGCCCTATGACTTGTCCTTTGTGAGTGAGCTACATCTTCCCCAGTTGTATCTTCACATTGCTAAAGGTCAGTCTGTAGAGAAAATGGGGGTTGGAAAATGTAATTTTTTATACATGGTAGTTTAAATGTATAGCATATTTGATCTCTTTTGACAAAACTGGAAAATGTAATTTTTTATACATGGTAGTTTAAATGTATAGCATAATTGATCTCTTTTGACAAAACTCATCTCACTCTGTCTGGTACACTTTGTGTACACATTTTTCACACACTAGGATCCAGTTGAAACTTTACAAATTTATTTGTTGTGCCTAACAAAATATGAATCAATAAAAAAAATAACTTATTATTTAATTAATTATTGGTTATAAATTTTTTTTGTTTGGTATAAAAAGGGAAAAAAATGCTACTTATTGGGACAAGTGGCTGTACATGTGGAGTTATTGCCCTTGTAACATTTTGTACACATTTTTTACTTTCACTTCTCATTCTCGTATCAAGTTGAAACTTTACATATATTTTCATTGTCGATGACAATATACGAATCAATAAAAAAATGAACTAATTAGTTAATCAATTAGCGGTAATTAATTGATTTTGTTTAATTTAGAAAAAAAACATATTGCTGCAGTATTGAGATATATGGCAGTGAATTGGGGTTCTTTTCCTTAGATAAACTTTGTTTTTAAAAAAATATTTGTGGGAACGGTGGTGGAAAGGTTAAGTAGGCTTGAACTTGGGTGCTCAGCTAACAGCTAACTCAAGCCCCTTGTTAGGTAGTCAAGCGGTGTATACCACTCAGCCACCCTCCCAGTCTTTCTGCTGACTTGATGAGTTTTTGAATATGTTCAAAGCACCAAAACTTGTCTATTGACTTTTGGTCCTATCTGGCTCATTCCTTTCATTTCTGTTCTGTAGCCACAGTCAAAATGAGAGATTACATCTCAACAGACCTGAAGGTGGAAGAAGAGGTTGCTGAGTATGAGCGCTCTATGAAGTGGTACAATGAGATTAAACAGATGGAAGAAATCAACAGCTGGTTTAAGCATAAGGAGAACATCAAGGATGATAAGAAAGTGAGTGACAGGGTCAAGGTCATCCTCAGAGCAATATGAGCTTCCTTCTGACCATCTTAGTATTTAAGAGTTTAGGGGCATGAAACAATGAATCATAAGAGAAATAGTATTGTTACTTTAATTAAATTTTTTATTTCTGTATTAAAAATTCATTGGAACACATAAGTACTTCAAAAAAAAATATCTTAAAGGTATGTATTTATATTTCAAATGAAAAATAATTTTTAATACTTTCATTTTTTTTTATGTTTCAGGCAGTTAAGATGTTTGTTGCCAGATTTTCAGATGTGCTGGATGTAGAAATTAGCTGTGATGGGTGCAGTGTTACATTGCCAGGTAGGAGGTACAGGTGTCTACAGTGTATGGACATGGATCTGTGCACTTCCTGTTTCTCAGGTGGTGTGGAGCCAGAAGAACATCGAGATTCTCATGAGATAGTCCATCTTGTGTAAGTTTTTAGTCATGAGATAGTCCACCTTGTGTAAGTTTTTAGTCATGAGATAGTCCACCTTGTGTAAGTTTTTAGTCATGAGATAGTCCATCTTGTGTAAGTTTTTAGTCATGAGATAGTCCACCTTGTGTAAGTTTTTAGTCATGAGATAGTCCACCTTGTGTAAGTTTTTAGTCATGAGATAGTCCATCTTGTGTAAGTCTTTAGTCATGAGATAGTCCACCTTGTGTAAGTCTTTAGTCATGAGATAGTCCATCTTGTGTAAGTCTTTAGTCATGAGATAGTCCACCTTGTGTAAGTCTTTAGTCATGAGATAGTCCACCTTGTGTAAGTTTTTAGTCATGAGATAGTCCATCTTGTGTAAGTCTTTAGTCATGAGATAGTCCATTTTGTGTAAGTCTTTAGTCATGAGATAGTCCACCTTGTGTAAGTCTTTAGTCATGAGATAGTCCACCTTGTGTAAGTTTTTAGTCATGAGATAGTCCATCTTGTGTAAGTCTTTAGTCATGAGATAGTCCATCTTTGTAAGTCTTTAGTCATGAGATAGTCCACCTTGTGTAAGTCTTTAGTCATGAGATAGTCCACCTTGTGTAAGTTTTTAGTCATGAGATAGTCCACCTTGTGTAAGTTTTTAGTCATGAGATAGTCCACCTTGTGTAAGTTTTTAGTCATAAGATAGTCCACCTTGTGTAAGTTTTTAGTCATGAGATAGTCCACCTTGTGTAAGTTTTTAGTCATGAGATAGTCCATCTTGTGTAAGTTTTTAGTCATGAGATAGTCCACCTTGTGTAAGTTTTTAGTCATGAGATAGTCCATCTTGTGTAAGTTTTTAGTCATGAGATAGTCCACCTTGTGTAAGTCTTTAGTCATGAGATAGTCCACCTTGTGTAAGTTTTTAGTCATGAGATAGTCCATCTTGTGTAAGTTTTTAGTCATGAGATAGTCCATCTTGTGTAAGTCTTTAGTCATGAGATAGTCCATTTTGTGTAAGTCTTTAGTCATGAGATAGTCCACCTTGTGTAAGTCTTTAGTCATGAGATAGTCCACCTTGTGTAAGTTTTTAGTCATGAGATAGTCCATCTTGTGTAAGTTTTTAGTCATGAGATAGTCCACCTTGTGTAAGTCTTTAGTCATGAGATAGTCCACCTTGTGTAAGTTTTTAGTCATGAGATAGTCCACCTTGTGTAAGTTTTTAGTCATGAGATAGTCCACCTTGTGTAAGTTTTTAGTCATGAGATAGTCCACCTTGTGTAAGTTTTTAGTCATGAGATAGTCCATCTTGTGTAAGTTTTTAGTCATGAGATAGTCCACCTTGTGTAAGTTTTTAGTCATGAGATAGTCCACCTTGTGTAAGTTTTTAGTCATGAGATAGTCCATCTTGTGTAAGTTTTTAGTCATGAGATAGTCCACCTTGTGTAAGTTTTTAGTCATGAGATAGTCCATCATCTGTCCCTTGACTCATAGGGATGATGCTCTGACAGCAAAACCCAATCCCTCCACTTTTCCATGTCAGCAGCTGTTCTTAGTAGGATATCAGGAGAGAGGCCGGTCCATTCTTTTAGGTTATCCAGCCAGCTTCCTCCACTGTACTTATATCTGTGCATAAATTGTGAACGAAATCTTGATTTTGGTAAATATATAAGTAATTCTATGATTACATTATCTTCTTATCAGATACAAGTGCAATCATTGCCAGGCCTTCATTGTTGGCACCAGAATACATTGCAATGAATGTGATGATTTTGACCTGTGCCTGGGCTGTCACTTAAAGCACAAGTTTCCTTCAGGGTAGGCTTGTAGTGTTTTTTTTTTTTAATTTAATATATATATGAAAAAATGCTTTCTCAAACGTTCGAATCATTATGTCAACAGGTAGCTTGTTTATCTGGAAACTCCCTTATAGGACAATGATTTAGGGTTTATTTATAAACTTGCTATGCTATCTTTCTAATAAATTAAATGCTAGACATTCATCTTCTCTCTTTAAACACATTTCTTTCATATGCAATCTAATCTGGTATTGAAACATCAAAAGTTTGTATAGACTTTGCTGTAAACCCAACTCTTATTGGTCTCTTATCTTATATCTTTTACAGACGTTGCTTCAAAAAAGAAGATAATTATGTTAATTACCAATTGTTAAACTAAAATTAGATTTGTCACCAAAACTTTTTTTCTAATTTTTGTGTGTTCCTATTGCCCAGTGTCAAAAACAAGAAATCTGACTTTGTTAGTCTATTTAGTGTTATTTTCTATATTCCCACTTTTATCAAAGTAAATTTGTAATAAGTTTCCTTCACATATTTAGCTTAGAAAGATTATTCAAGATGTATTATTCATCATGTTCTGATAGATTGCTTACATAACAAAATTGTTGCATTTCTTCCAGTCATTCAGATGCACATGATGTCACTAAAGTTCCTATGGTTAAAGGTTAGTCCTTTGTGTACATTGATGTTAAAGTCCATATTGCAATATCTCTTGAATTTAAGGGTGTGGTAACCTAGAAATTCAGGATTAGAAATCTGTTGAAATGAATTAAAGCTAAGAACACTTGTTCTAGTTGAAAAATAGCATCTAGCTGCCAAGCTGATTTAAACTATAGTTTTAAAATCTAACAAATTTAGTACATTGTTTTATTTCAAATTAATGTCCTTTTAATATTTGTGAGGGGAAAAAAAATCAATTTATTAGAATAGAAGAAAAATTGTAAAGGCTTTACAGAAAAAGAATATGAAGCTAACTTTGTGAAACTAAGTTCTTTATTAAATTGTTGATTTAAAAAAAATGTTTTGGAGCAGTTGTTGTTTGTTTGTTTGTTGTATATGTTGTTGTGTTTCCTACATTCTTGCCACTGTGTTTGCCTCCAGTCATGACTAGTCAGTCCAGCAACTCATCTCTCAAGGCCTACATCCACCAGCATGTCTGGCTTCTGTACACATCTCTCACCCTCTCTCTCAGTGACCTGGCCTATGGCACAGACACTGGTACACCCTACATTGACTCGGACTACATCAGAATAGCAGGTCATCTCCAGAGGGAATGTATAGAGCTGGCCACCTCATGCCTGGACCATGTCACAGGAGAAGGGGATGGTGAGTCCTGTTCAAAGTAAACTAAAAAGTTCTTACAAATTAGAGTTAGAAGAATAATCTGATTTTATAATCTATGCAATCATAATATTTTGTTAGAGACTTTGAAAGATGTTCCGACAGAGAAGCGTCTTGAACTAACTTTTGCCATTCACTCCCAAGAAAGAATTATGGGATTGTTAGGAGCTGTGGCACCTCATTTTGAGAAGAAGGTAAGTTCTTCAAGCATTGAGATCAATTAGAGGCAAAACCTACATTTTGTTCTTCTGGATAATCAGAGTTTAAGAAAAATGATTTAATTGATAGGTATCGGTGGAACTTCAGTGTATACATTAAACATGAACTAATAGTATCTAATTTGTATTTGTGTTGTTTTCTTTTTGTATGTCAAAATCCAAATTGTCTAATTATTTTATTTTTTTGTACCTTATGCTTTAGATTTTCTTGAGTTGAGTTTGTTAATAGTGAGTCTAATGTAGGAGCATTTTTTTAAAAGACATTAGTGAGCTTTTTTTTTTTTATGATCTCCTGGGACAGTCTGTATGAAATTTGTTGTTTTTTTAGGCTCCGACAGTTGAAATGGGCTTTAACTTTTGCACAGAAGATTTCCTTATCCATTTGCTCCAAGTATCTAGGTAAATTTGTTTTTGTTCATAGAATTGTTCTTTGAATTAAACAAAACATTAAATAAATGAAGAAAAAAATACAAACCATCTGATCTATTTGCAGGGGTGACCGTGGCCATGAACTCAACACACAACATTTAGCTTTGAGACTTATGGGAAGGTTACTGGCCAGCTCCGAGACAAATGTGAGATTTGAATTTGTTTCTTAAGTTGTTGAGAAATGTAAATACTTTGTATATAATTTGGTTTAATATTTTTCACATTTTTACAATAAATCATTGTTTGATCTGGTTTGATCATTTCTGGTGTTAGATTTTGTTTTGTGTGTTACTTAATTGAACAGCTAAAATAAATCCTTTATTAGGATGCAAAATTAATAGTGAAAAATCATTTTTTAATTATCCTTACATCCTATGCCTATCCACTTGCATCCAATTTTAGATCCACACATTTCTAGAATTATTTACTGTACTTTGTCTGCAGCGTGAAAGAACAATGTCTTTACTACAAATGGCTGACAGGTCGACATCCAGACTTATGGGTGAAGAAACAAAAAGCATGGGTGGTATTGATGGGTTACAGACCATTTCTTATTTGTTCTCCATTGGAGCAAAGGCTTTTGAAAAGTAAGTTGAAAAGAAACAACACATTTTTATCAACACTTCAAATATTGCCAATGATTTATTTTTAACTCCAAGAAAATAAGCCACTTGTTTCAGCCTAGCTTTGAGATGAGAGGCATTGTAATTGAGGTCTTATAATTTTGCTAGAAGCAATGTCTGTGATTTATAAGATTAGAAATTATTAATGCTTGTTACTTTTTAATTTGTTAAATATAGTTAAGTTAAGTGTGGTATGCAAGCTGGACTGTTGTTTGGTCCTGGGTTCATACCCTGCCTGCTGCCATCCCCTGTCATCCTGCCTGAGGTTCAGACTAGGAATAAATTATCTTCAACTCTGAAGGAACATCCAAAACATGTAAAACATTTTAAAAACAAACAAATAAAATACCCCTTTTAGACCTTGAGATCTATAGAACAGATGATGTAAAGGTCATCTGTTTCTATGGATGATGGTTAACAAGTGTGTCATGTGGTCAGCACAACAACCAACCGCTTTACTTTTCACAACTAATGCCAGGTATCCAATGGAGTTGGGTGGACTCAAGGGCACCCTTAAAATTCCAAAATTAAAAATCACAGTCTTCATAGATATTTGAACCTGGTACCCCTCAGTTCAGAAGCCAGGTGCTTTACCACTCAGCCACCATGCCCTCCTTGTTAAATATTTAATAGTAGAAATGTAAATGAAAGAATACAATCTTTGATTGCAGGAGTGGACTGGAGTGGTCATGTTCAGTGGCCAGGATGCTGGAGATGCTGTTCAGCACGCCAGAGTGGAAGCCTGCTGTCCAGGAACATGTCTCTCTCTGTGTGCAGACTTTGAAAGATGTAAATAAACAAGACCTTTACTTTCAGAGTAACAGGGGTTTTATAAGAGGAAAACATTCTGACATAAATGTATTTGGAATGCAATGTCTTTCTTTTAGTTTGTCCACCAGATAATAGTACTAAATCTCTGTCCTATACCATGTATTATTCATTAATAAGATATTCAATAAAAAATATGTTTTTCATTTTGCTAAACAGAGAATTGAACTTTCAAAGCTTATAAACATTACATTAAACATTAAAGCATTACTGTCTTATATTTGATAAAAACTAATTTGAATCATTAGCCTTATTGTCATCACTATTTTTGTTTCAGAATCTCACTGATTCATCCATTTTTCCCATGTTTGTTATTGCTGGTTTTCCTGAGGTACATTTTTAAAAATTCATTTACATATGATGTAATGTATAAACTGTATATCATATATTTTCTAAGTTGCAAATTTTACTCCTCTAAAAAAAACTTGACTATTCCAGCTACTAACCACAGGGACACTAGTGGACTATAACTACACCTCACTGGACAACCAAAGTGGCGTGGTCCTGAAACATTTCCCAGACAAGTACCAAACACTTTTAGTTGACTTGAAGACAAGGAAAAGACACACAGTAAGAAAGAAGCATAATTGTAGCGTTAATATTTGAAATTACAATGGTACATGAATATACTTTTATTTTCAAAGGAGAGATAGTTGCTCTTTAGATATCTTCCTCTATGTGACTGCCTTGAATTGAATTAAAATACCTTTATTCATCCACATTCATAGAAATGTAATTTGATCACAATGTTTTTTTCAAGCATTATTAGTAGAACTATTGATGCTTAATTAAATATACTTAGTGTATGAAGCCTGATTTTTTTTTTTAATCATGTATTACATGGGTAACATAATCATACATCATGCACATCATAGGTAACTAATCATACATCTAAAATAAATCATCTAACAGCATACAAAGTTAATAAATTCATGTGAAAAACCATCTGATTATAAAAATTCCCATCTCTACTCTACTGTCCATCTTTTTAAAGCATTTCTATTCTAGATGACAATTTTTGTTTTCAGGTGAAAGATGAACATGTGACTTGTTGTTCTGAGGTCAAGGATGTTCTGGAGCCTGAGAGTATTTCCAAATTTGTTTCCTTTGTTGTCAACACAGTCAACAAAATTAAATTAAGTAAGTGACTGGGGGGGGGGGACTGTCTCAACTCACATCATTTAGATGTACAAGGGAGTTAGTAGCAACACACTGAAAATTTTTCTGGCTGTCAATATTTTCCATGTTCTGAATTTTTAGTTGACCTATTCATAGTGTACTACTATGTTTGAATTAAATTTCAATAACTTTTTACAAAATTATATCAAATCACTTTCTGTCTGGTAAAAATTTTGAACCCATCATTTCTACCATTTCCCATACAAAATCAGTCACATCTACAATTCTATTTTCTATTCTATTGTGGTATGTTTACTGAGGAAAGTTTAACTAAATAATAACTGATTTTTTAAACTTTCATGATATTGTGAAAGCTTGATTTTCAAACTCAATGTGATGAAATAGAAACATGGTCATGAAAGGTTTCTTACGGATTTTTAGAACAAGATTTAGTAAAACAAAACAGTGTTTAGTGTTATTTATGACTAGTGTATCTGTTAATAAGGCCCCTTAGACCGGGACTTCTTCCAGAAGCTATGAATGAGAAACTAGCCATGCAACAGCCTCTTTATTTGTAGGTCAACCATCTTTGACATGATCATTTATTCATATCTTCATAACAGTTTATTTATAATAATGACGTCTGCTGGCCAAACAATATACTTTTGTATTTTGTATTGAGGGAGAGAGGGTTGTGGTTGTTGATAGTTTGTTCATAGCTTTTGAGATTCATGCTGGAAATTTTTAAACCTGTTTTTTTACTTGAATTACTTACCAAAACCAGTGACTCATTTGGGCGCATCCATTGCCTTTCGAGACAAAAGGAGCCATATATAATTACCAAACAGATGACCCATAGGTGGAGCCTTCAGGAGCAGCATCTGAGTTTTTTCCCCCACACAAACTCTCTTATTAATCTTGTTTTACATGTATATCTGCCATTAAATCTTTTGGATTTCTGTCACAATGTAAATCTTTTCAGCACAAATTTCCAAAGCAAATACTGCCTTGAATTTTTTAAATCATTCTACTAGTTATTTAAGATTATTATGGTTCTTATGATGCTGACAAATGTCAACCTGTGATAGTTCTTCAGTAGAAAATAATTATTCCAGCATATTTTTTAAATGAGTGGGTATTAATAGATGACTGCCTGGTCATGCAGTATGCATGCCGGACTGTTATTTGGTCATCTCGATGGCCCCAAGTTCAATGCAGGCCTGCTGCAATCCCCTATCATCCTGCGGGAGGTTTGGACTAGCAAGTAGATAATCTTCAACTCTGAAGGAACATCCGAAACATGTAAAACCTATAAAATCATCTATAGCTCGATATTTTAAAAATTTTGAGAGAGCAGGCTGTCTTCTTGTTTTGTCAGATCTTAGTTCCCATCACTATCTATAACTCACATAGATTTATTTGTTCACTTTTAGATGAAGAAGTACCTGTGAAAGCCCTTTGGATTCTCTCCCTTGCACTCAAGGTACTGAACAAATGTTTTAAAGGTGACAAAATGGAATTTGTGGGTAAAAAAGTGTTCACAGCTGGTTTCATCCAGTCCTTGGTGTACCTGGCCTGCAATGGGACTGGACTCAACCAAAACTGGTTGTTGAAGGACCTGGAGGTAAGTCTAATGTGCTGAAATTTCTCGACCATCTATCTGAACAAATAGTAGTAAAGTAAAGTAAAGTTCCCCTTTCAGACCTTGTGAAAATAGTTCAGTCAAAAGAAAAAAAAGGCACCCCTTTCAGACCTTTCATTCTATAGGGCAGATGCTGTAAAGATTATCTTTTTCTATGGTGGATGTTTAATGAAGGTGTCATATGGCTAGCATAACAGCCAACCTTGTTTACTTTTACCAACTAATGTCAGGTACCCACAAGCATTGGGGTTCAAGTAATAAAATTATGGGTAGACTGTTAGATATGGTGTATGGTGGTAAATCACTCAGTTGTTTGGCTGTAGGACTTGAGCTCATATTTAAGGTTGAGATTGAACTCCCTGATTTCCCAGCTCTAATAGGTCCTGACATTTGTTAGAGGCAATTGGTCATTGTGCTGTCAACTGAGAAACAAGACAAATATAGGTCATTTGTACGTTGAGATGAAATCTTAAAAGGGACTTATTATATATGAAATCTTAAAAGGGACTTATTATATATCTGCTTATTATGCTGTCTGTTTTGTACATAGAACACTTTGTACTTAACTAGTCATTATTTATTTATATATATATATACTTAATGGTCTTCATAGCCCTGGGATAGACTGCACTATCATTTAATCTTTGTCAGGTTCTACAATCTTATGACTTTTGAGGATAAAATCCCTCATTATTATTAATCATATTTTTGTATTTTATAAAAGGTCATTGATTGATGATTGTCTTATAAATATCTTATAGTTTATCATTCACAAACATTTTTTCTAAAAATATTTTTGTGGGGTCAGCAAAAAGGATTTCTTTCTTGTTTAATCCTTAAATATTTATTTTGCTTGAGATTTGATTCTGTTGTTTCCCTTTAAAACAAACACACACAAAAAACATCAGCTACTACATTTAAATATCTTAAATTTCATTTACGTTTTGAGTGACAAAATCTTCCACTCCATTAACTTTTATCCTTTTGATCACTAGGTCCTCGCCCTGATCTGTTACACCCATGATGGGTCCTCCATTAAAAAGAACAGGCTCAACAGTCTCAAGAAGAAGACACCAGAAGACCACATGGAAGGGGGCCACCTTACTGCCGCCACTGACAAAGATAATACTTATGAAAATTGCGGGAAGGTCATAGGGGACAAGGACATTGAGGATGCAGCTCTTTTAATATCCGGCACATCCTCCAGCAGCTCTGACGATGAAATGGACTCCTTGTCTGAAAGCACCAGCATTGAGGAGGAAGATAGTGACTGGAATATGAAGATAGCCAACAAGTCGGATGAAGAGGATGAACCCCCAGAACAGGCTGAAGAGAAGCCAAAAGCCAGTGAGCTAGAGAATGGATGGGGATCATTAGCAGTGGATCAAGCCACTAAAGATCTTCTCAATGTGAGTTTGTCCCAACTGGTCTCCTCTTGTCTCTTGATGTAGTTCAGTACTCTTTCGTTTGGTCTCTACTAGGAAAAGAAATAGAAACAAAAAATCTGGAAGACAAACTGATGGGTGAAAGGAAGAAAAACATTTGCTCCTGAACAGAGGTCTTCAAACATTTGCTCCTGACAGAGGTCTTCAAACATTCTCTACTTCAGTTTTCTTTCTTGTCCACTACTTCTCCTTCAGTTATTGACTGTGTTTTTGAATCATTTCTTTGATTCTCTAATGTGGTTCAGAAGGGTAATATTTATAGTTTAGTAAAGGCTTTAAAAAATATTTCCTTTTAGGTATACTATTTATACCTGGTAATAATTGAACTTGTGTGTCAGGTTGACCTAGCCTGACTCTGTTAAGTACATCTGGAGCAGAGAGGAGTAATGAATGTTTTACATGATCATTTCTTAGGGCCTGTCATAATAGAATGACGTTTTTATTTTCACCCCCAGTACAAATATGTTTATCCCTTGTATATTTTTTTTTACCAGTCTTTGCGAAACTGCTTGGCTGTTCTTTTAAAGCTACTTAAAGACTGTTCATCATTTATACACATGTAGCAGAGGGTTCAACAAATGAAATAAAAATATTTTTCTTAGACAGAATGTATGAAACTTTTACAAATAAAAGACACATTGAGATTGAAGAAAACATCCTTTGAATAGTTTTCTACTTGCATTATTTTCATCTATATTGGTTTAATAGAGAAAACACTTCTTAAAACACCCATTTGACTCATTCCTACTGCAGTCATTCGAAGCAAGTCAGCGATTAGTGATTATAGAAATATTTATTGGATCATTTAATAAAATATGATTGGCTTAAGTTCATTTTTCCTATTTCAGGCCATTCATACAGAATTGGATATTCCCATTCCAGTCTTAAGAGCTTTATATAATATGAATGAAGGGAGGCCAGAAGGTATCGCCAAGGCTCTTTTAGAAAAGTGAGTTGTAGCACTTTAATTTGATAGTCTCTAGACATCCTGAAAATCTATTGATGTTTAGAGGAAAATTTTAGCAGCTTGGTCCTTATGATTAGTTAATGCATCCTTGACACTTAATGGCATTGTTGAATTATTTTTCACCTGCTTTTAGATTTACCCACTGGGCAATGCTCTTTTTATTCACATGTATTGGTAGTTTTTGTGTTGAGCATGGCCTAAAAGCATTTCCCATATATATTACACAATGTATTGTCTTATCTTCCCACTGACTTCATCACAAGTGTATCTCTATCTTTTTTATTTCATCTCAGCACTTTTAGTGTACTTCCTTTTTTCCACAAAATTTTCCAGCAACTTTACTTTGCTATTTATGCTGTAACTTTGTAAACAGTAGTGCATTTTTACTGGATAAAGTGTTTTGATAGTTCTTTATAATATCATAACATACATTAATATAATAGATAACATACATTAATTAATTAGTTCCAAATATTATGCAGTCATCTGCAAATAATCTGTCTTTTGTTCCTGAGCTAATGTAATTTGGTAAATCGTTTATGTAAATTAAAATAATAATAATAGATATTGGTGAATGTCTGGAGAAAATAGCAATGAAAGAATCTAAAAAAAATTTAAGCCTCTTAAATCCAAAACATTTAACTCATATTCCATACAATCTCCTTGATAATTTATATCATGCATTTTGTCTGTCAAAAGGTAATTATATGTAAATATTCATTTATATGTTTATGTATTAATTTATATATTTATTTATAATAACTGTATGACAGACAGAATACATTTATATAGTTCTTTCCACTTTTAGAAGTAAAACTCACCTTCCATTGTTTTCAATTTTTTAATAAGTGTAATTTGTTTCTGCTCTATGATTATTAGCTAAATGTTCCCTCTGTTGCAGAATATGTTTCAGTATAATGAAAAATAAAATAGATCTAAAAAATGAAAATATTTACAACAATGATAAAAACTGCTTGTTTTTATTGCAATTTTAACAAAAACAAACAAAAACTTAAGCATCTAATTGGTCAGTCTTCTGATATTGCTTTAAAGGTATGGCAGAATGAGAACATCACCTTTTTCATTTGCAGTGTTCTACTGTTGTATGTGTGCAGTTCTTGATTTGTGATCGTATCACTAAGTAACAATAATAATACAAAAAAGTCAATAATATCTTAGTATCCAAGTAAAAAATGACTTAAGCAGTGTTAGCTCAGTCATAAACTTTATGATCAATGTCACAACATTTAACTTGCATGCTCAAGAAATCAAGAAATTACTGTAGGTGTGTGTCAATTAAAATTGGATTTTATTAAATATAACTACAATTGATTTCTAATTATATGGTCTGTATAATATCACACAAATTAACACATTTTTAACTAAGTGAATTACATTTTTGGAATTTCAAAAAAGATTTTGTCTTAGTATCATTTTGTTTCATTTTTTAAAAATGCTATTTCTGTAATAATGTATAACAAGAAAAATATATAAAATTCTTTAAAAAAACAATTAAAAAAAAAACTATACCAATAATGTACAACTTAATTCCCTTATTCAATAACAAAATAATTAATAACCAATAATTAATTAACAAATTGGGTATTTTGAAAAACTAATTCATGTTTTGTTAGGTCCAATAAATTGTTTTAAGTATCAACTTGATCAGAGAATGTGTAAGGGAGAAATTTAAATTATTTAAGGGGACTAAACCCAACACATTTAGCCATTCCTGTGAATACTGAAGTATTAGTTTCCCTTGTAACTATTAAACAAAGGGAAGCAATCACTTAATTTTTTAAAAACTGATTTCAGCTTTTAATAAAACAAACAGAATGTAGAAATTATATTAGAAAATGGGGGTGGGGTGGGGGGAATTACCAGTAATTAATTGTCTAATTGGTTACTTTTTCTTAAAGGTTCATGTGTTGTCTATGTCAATGAATAATTGTTAATTTCAGCTTGATCTGTTAATGGGTGTGAAATAAATAACATTTACACACTTTTTACCACACTGACAGAATGAGTTGATGGAAGCTTTGTCAAAATGAAATTAATGCATTGAGCGCGAGATTGGAATGTTATGTTTTAGTTACGCTGAGGTGGCCAGTTGTAGTCTAAATGAATTTTCATTGGATTGGATCAATAAAAATGATCTTTTCTCTATCTCTTATCTTTAGAATAGCTGAGTAAGTCATTTTTAAAAAAATAGAATACTAATTGTATCAACATTTTCTTCATGTTTATTTGCTGTGCATCTCTAGCTCATTGATTTGACTAGCAGTGGGGACTTTGTTTCCTTTTTGTTTTGCCTTTCATCATTGTCTGGTTTACCTGTCACGTCATCATTGTCTGGTTTACCTGTCACGTCTATCATTGTCTTGTTTACCTGTCACGTCATCATTGTCTTGTTTACCTGTCACATCTATCATTGTCTTGTTTACCTGTCACGTCATCATTGTCTTGTTTACCTGTCACATCATCATTGTCTTGTTTACCTGTCACGTCATCATTGTCTTGTTTACCTGTCACATCATCATTGTCTTGTTTACCTGTCACGTCATCATTGTCTGGTTTACCTGTCACGTCATCATTGTCTTGTTTACCTGTCACGCCATCATTGTCTTGTTTACCTGTCACGTCATCATTGTCTTGTTTACCTGTCACGTCTATCATTGTCTTGTTTACATGTCACGTCATCATTGTTTTGTTTACCTGTCACGTCATCATTGTCTTGTTTACCTGTCACGTCATCATTGTCTTGTTTACCTGTCACATCTATCATTGTCTTGTTTACCTGTCACGTCATCATTGTCTTGTTTACCTGTCACGTCATCATTGTTTTGTTTACCTGTCACATCATCATTGTCTTGTTTACCTGTCACGTCATCATTGTCTTGTTTACCTGTCACATAATCATTGTCTTGTTTACCTGTCACGTCATCATTGTCTTGTTTACCTGTCACGTCATCATTGTCTTGTTTACCTGTCACGGCATCATTGTCTTGTTTACCTGTCACGTCATCATTGTCTTGTTTACCTGTCACATCTATCATTGTCTTGTTTACCTGTCACATCTATCATTGTCTTGTTTACCTGTCACATCTACCATTGTCTTGTTTACCTGTCACATCATCATTGTCTTGTTTACCTGTCACGTCATCATTGTCCCAACTTATAGAACCATTCTCTATGTATTATTTTATTGTGTCACTCTTTATTTAAAAACCATTCAATCAAATATAATTGTGTTTTGATCTTTTAATTTTAAAGTAACATGTCGCTTGAAAAGTGTATGTTGAATAAATATATTGCATATATATTTGAATCACTTGCATTTAAATTTGCAACATTCAGTATTATTATTGACCCACTTTATTTTGTCAATGAAGTTAATATTGACTCTGTGAAATACAATTTTTAAAAATCTATAATGGTAAAAAACATTTCTCAGTAATATTCCATTAATTGCGACTTAGAAATGGAAATTGTTAAGTTCTAAGATCATTCTCAGCTTTTCATCTGGGGGCATGTTCTTGCGATGGCCAAGACTTCATCACTAGCATCCCAAGAGCATGCCCAGCCCTATCAATTGTCTCTCTCTAAGATAGGTGGCACAATGTTTTAACTGTAGCCTTCGCATTATAAATTACAGTTTTGGTGATCCTGATGTGGCCAGTAGTGGACTACTCCTCAAGCTGTAAGTTGTACACGCAAACTGATGATGTCATCATGCATTACCATTAACTTTACTTCATGTTAAAAAATGAATTCACCATTTTAATATGGACAGACTGCATGAGCTTTAAATGTTGAATAAATATATTGCATATATATTTGAATCACTTGCATTTAAATTTGCAGCAACATTTAGTATTATTATTGACCCACTTATTTTGTCAATGAAGTTCATATTCCAGATTGTTTTGTTTTTTAACTCTGTTTGAACACTGTAGTTATATATAACTAACCTTGGACTCAAATGTTTCTTACATTTACTGAGACTAATCCTGCCTTTAGTGCATTACATATAATTTGGCTTGATTTGTTTTGTGTCTTAGAGCATTTAGTCATGTTGTGTGTGTGTGTGACTGTTGTTTGACTAATTACCTGCTTCATCCTGCTCAAAATAATTTTATTAACTTTATACTTTATTAACAAATGATGATGGTAGTTTTAAGTGTTATATTTCAGAATTTTAACTATTGGAATGTCAATGTGGTCATGTGAGGCACAAGAGTTTTTTTTTAAGGTGCCCACAATAAATTCTTGAGGACATAAATTTTATGCTATCAATTTAATTATTAATTTATACAATAATAAATAAATAAATTAGAAAAAAAAGATGTCTGAAAAAAAAGAAGAATCCAGCTACTCCTGTGTGCACCCTTCTTGTCACACTCTTGTTTGCAATGCACTAAAATTAGAAGCTAATTAACAATACTGCACTTCTAATTGTGATTGAGACACAACTAGAAACAGCTAAAGTCTGAACAATGTTGACACAAGAATGAGTTTATACATTTTTTTTAACATGGATCTAGTCAAGCACTAAAACCTTTCAGCTATTATTTGTTAAAAGCAAATCTCCAGACTTCCCACTCTGGCATTCATTTCCCTATTATAGCCATTTGCAGTGCATCTACCCATTAGAGAGAATCTCAGTGTAAACACCACATCCTTTTTAAAATACTTTGTATTTTTTATATTATTATTTAGAAATATTTTTTACATTAAAAAAATTTCACATTATTTGATTTGAATTAAAATTGAGAGGTATTTTACTTACAAAAATAACAAGGTGGCTATTAATATGTATTTTTTGGTAACGAATCAGGAAGATAGCATTTATCTTTTTACTAAGTCAGTGTTTCCCTAACTTTTATGTTAACAGAACACTTCACACATTCTGAGTATCAGAACACTTCACACATTCTGAGTATTTAGCGAAACACTTTGCATATTTTTTTCAGAGAATTAATTCAGGTGGTGGCCTACTAGTTAATTGTTCCAGAAGCTCATGGAACACATATTCAGTCCTCATAGAACACTAGGGTTCCATGGAACATAGTTTGGGAAACACTGGACTTAGTCATAAAATCAAATATAAGTGTTGATAGGGCTTTTGTTGTGATAAAGTTTTAGACAACTAATTCAACTGACACTTGTAGGCATAGATATTCATCTGACACACAAACTTGAATAAAGCTTGAAATGTTCTTTTTTAAACAGAAGAAACTTGTCCTTATTAAGTATTGACAGCTTTCAATCTCAGGGTAGAATGTAGATATATGGGAAAACACTATGTACAAGTTGTCACATGGTATTAAAAATGTATCTCAACTCTCTTCCAATTGACTGTTACAGCAATACAATATTCTCATGGGAGTCAGTGTTCTGCTGTTCACCCATTTTGATACAGTCACATGTGTCAATCCTACTTAAAGCAGCATCAGCCAAGAGACACACACACACTTCATAACAAGCACACACAAATCTAAATCAGTGAAGATCATGAGATAAACTAGTTTAGCTTTAACCTGCTGAAGGTTTAATTTACCTTTTTGAAATTCTAATACATCATTCTAATAGAAATGTTTCTATCAAGGCAACTAAATATTGAATGTCGATTACTTGAAACCTTTCTAGGAGGTCATCATTGAATGCCAACTCAGAGAAGAAAGATACAGTGTCCTCTGAAGATACAGCTATTGATACAGGTATCACCAATCACCCAGGAGTAGGACAGGCTCACAAGTAGGTACATTTTAAGTCTTCCTGTGTCAAACAACAAAACATAAAGAAAAGGTTGAATAGGAATTCAACAGTTTGTTATTTTATTTAAACCATTTAGTTCATTCTTTAAAGAAAGGTGTGATTAAAAAGAAAATGAGGACCAATGAATGTTCAATAGGAGACCTTGACCAAGTGTATAGTATACAAGTACACAGCAGGAAAAAATGTGATTTATCTAAAGATTGTTGTTTTTAATAATTGAAAGAAAGACTGAGCCAGATATTGGGGTCGTTCAGTAAATTCTGTCAATCAATATTATTAATAAATATTTTTACAGCTCACATTGCATTTACCACTGTGATTTCAAATAGTTTACAATATTTTGATTTATATTCTATATTTATGGATTGAAAAAGAATTAAGCTTTCAGCTTGACATTGATGTGTTTCTTCTGTGTAGTATTATACCCATCCACCAGTGTGTAAGAATACAAATACAAATGTACAGTTTCATCAGCTCTCAAGAAACTCAAGTCACACTGGGTCTTGATAGTCAATAATATCCTGTCCATTTACCTGGTCTTCAGAGTGAAAAAAAATCTTTTGTTAGAGTTCAATAAACTTATAACCTAAATGTTTTATTGTTTAGAATTCCAGAGAGTGCAGTCAGTGAGTCAGGAGACAACCCACAGAACTTATTCAAACAGCAGGACACACTGGCAGGGGAGATAGGGGAGAGAATCAGAGGGAAAAGTGCCAGCTTGTTGAAGAAAGAGCTCAGCAAACGTGGCCGCTCTGGGCTGTCAGACAACTTTCCAAAGGTCAGGCTGCAGTTGCAACATTCAGACTTCTCTTTCTGGCTCAATACTTTCTGGAGGGTTTAAGTCAATGTTTCATTTGGGAAACTTGTTTCTTGTTGTTTGCTTTGTGTTCTTGAGCTGAAAACTACTTGTTTTAGAGTGTCATTCTTCTCATGGCTTTCTAGTTTAGGGCCACTTTTAACATCTTTCCTTTCTGAAAGATTAGTGAAAATATAATAGTCTCTTGCTATTTCTAATCATTGTATTAATAGTAACCAACATCCATAATACACCAATTAGAAAAATTGTAAAAAAATTTTTTTTGAATCTGTATATATGTTAAATGTATAAATATAATTCTTAAACTACTGATGAAAAAAAAAGCCATCTTGATTTAGATATTAACTAAATGTGGGTATTTGTGTTGTTTGCATTATTAAATTTGATCCAGGAGTGAATTTGATTCTATTGAGTTATAACCATGTTTTCACATCTTAATTTACCAGAAGCTGATAATTGACATTTTTGTTTTCTCCAGATCAACATGGCCATGTGTGTACTGTATGCCCGTCACACACTCACTGGGCTTTTGGCCTTCTGGCCAGACTCTGGCCCAGTCATCAACTCAACACTGCTTGGGTGCAAGGATGTCAAACAGATCCCATGTGTCCTTGACCTTTTATATAAGATTGACACCAGGAATTACTTCTCGAAGGTACCCCTGTCTATAATCACCTACTTCTCTATAAGGAATTTTTGTTTGTCCATTGATTTAGATTTAAGGATTAGGTGCATTAGCCCAGCTGTTTGAGTTACATTTAGTATTTAATATTCACCCAATTATTTTGTGCATTCTTAAAAACTGAACACAATTCAACACATGTACACATTACTATTGTGTTCAGTCTTCTATGTTTTTCAGACTACTTTGATAAGAATGTTTATTTTGATTGCTTTATTAATGATTTGGAATATTATTTTATTGAAGTACAAAGCAAGTTTGAAACATTTTTTTTTTAAATTGATTTTAATTATGCTACTCTCCTTTTTGTTAGTAGATTTAGTTTGTAGAGTCAAATATTTGTTTTGTTTTCAATAGTTGAGGTCTACTCACTGATGAATAAATTCCTTTTTTTTTTCAGGTGGTGGACAAAGTTATCCACATGTGTGATGCGGCTAGCCTGGTACCTATCGCTTTCACAGCCGCCCAGTTCATGGAGGAGGTAACTCTGTCTGCTGTGACCCGAGAGTCTGCACACAATTACACAGACAAGGACAAGAAAAAAAGTCATGTCCAGTTGCATGGAGCCTCTTATCTGACTGTCACTTTTGATGAAAAGTAAGGAACTTTTTTTCACAGATCAGGGAAAAGAAAAAACAGAAAGAGAAATTTAGCTTCTAATTCTAGAATGTTTCTTTTGTTGCATAATGCTCCTCCTTTTTAATTGCTTTGGTATCCACAGTATTAGTACTTTGCAAAAATTTATTTCAAAAATGTATTTTTTTTAGCATAAATTCATGTAATTTCTCATAAGAACACAATACATGATCTTATTGTCACAAACTTTGTTTACATTGTATCTATGAAGATCATTAAAAAAATGAATTATCAATTTATTTTTCTAACAGATGTGCTACAGCTGAGGATGACTCTCTGATCTTCTCAACTAGGAAAGAAATGGACAAAGATGTCCACTCGTTCTCAGGATCCAACAGAGCTAAATGGACATCATTCCACATACCAGGTTATAGAGCAGCAGTTTTCTTCACTTATTTTCTCTCTACCACCGTTTTGTTTCTCATTTTAACACATTCTGAGTCCTATTGTAATGGCTTGCGGTGTTAACATTACTGTTATTGTAGGTACAATGCCATAGAAATTTTCCAGCTTTTGTTTATAAGAAGAGCTCTTCATGTCTCTTGAAGAAAGGGAAGATAAACTTAGCTAATATTTTTTCTTGATGAAACCAGATGTGTAGAATTTATTTCATTTTTTTTTTCTAAAAATTGTGTAAAGTGAAAAGTGTTTATGAAACTTTTTTCTGTTCTTAAAGTACTGAAACTAAATAAAAAAAAAACTAGATTTATTTGTTCTATTTTTTTTTGTATGATAATAATAATATATATATATATATATATATATTTGAGCTATTTCTTAAGGACTTAAACCAGGACCAATGGTTATAGAAGACCTGAACATTGACCTATGACACCACAACCTGTGGGCAATTTAGACCAATAACTCCTTGCCATGTCACATGTCTGACATCACCACCTGTGATGCGACAAGAAGCTATTGATCTAAGCTGCCCACAGGTTGCAACATCTCAGGTCAGTGTTCAGGCCTTCTATAACCATTGGTCTAGGTTAAACTCAACTTTTTAAAACTGGATGTGAGTTCATTGAGGCAATCACTTGATGTATTGCTAACCTTATATCATTATATTTTCTATTCATTGCATCCTTGTGTAAATGTAAACTACTCAATCTGTAAAGCATCATGTTGAATTGTCCTGAACATTGAACAGTGATCTAAGTGAATACGTTTGTTTGAAGGTGAACTGTGTGTTCTTGGAAATATGCGTGCAGGTCTTACAAGCTCATTAAAAGAATTTATTGCGCTTGTTGATTTCTCTCACTGGTATGGATATTTTGTGGATGTTACCACTGAGGGCTGAGTAATAACGTGCTTAGCATCTGAAGCAAGGGGTCTTGGGTTCAAATCCTGGTAAAGACTGGGATTTTGGATTTCATTATTTTGAGGACACCCCCTTAGTTCACCCAACTCTAATGGGTTCCTGACATTTACTTTAGGAAGGTAAAGGTGTTTGGAGGTTGGCTGACTAGATGACACCCTCTTTAACCATCTGCCATAGAAACAGTTTCCCATATAGATTGCAAGGTTTGAAAGGGATACTTTTACCTCTGCTGGAACTGTCTGTACTAATGAGACCTTTTTGTTTTATATCAGGTGATACTTTCTATTACAAGTTTTGTATAGAAGACTACGACCCTGACATGGCCAACTTTTGGGGCTACAAATTCACAGTCACACCTGGAACAAGGGACAGCTTTGAAACTGGGCATGCCATACTTGAGGCAGTGCTGTCTTCATCATTAGCCAGGTAAATAGAAAACGTGTTAGTCCTTTGCTTTGAGCCCTACTGTTAGCTACAATCTTAACATGTACATTTATTTAAGTCACAAAATTCAACAAACTTATTCCATTTGATATGGGGAAACACAAACAGTTAGCGATTTTAAAGGAATATTATACAATTTCATTTTTTTTTGGATAACATAATTTCACATTAGTTTCTAAACAGTTATGGGGTTTGATGGCAAAGTTAGTAAAGTGCTTTGTTTCTGAGTCAAAGAGTGTCATGTTGGAAAACCAGAGAAGTTTTTACATTCAGGATAGTTTGTATACTAAGGAGTATGCTTGGAGGATGACTTTCAATGGATTAAGTTAGAGAGGGTGTGCTGGTAGCATGACACTGTTGTTCATTTTGGTAGACAGATATGAGTACTTCTTAATAGTTCAAACAAATTATTGGACAAGCGTCTTAATGTTAAGTCTTATTAGATGATCATTTCTACAATGTCAATCATTTTTATACTAGGGAAAAGTTTAAAAAAAAAATAAAAAAAAAATGTATGAACAATTCTCTCTGAAAAGTTAAGTAAGAAATTATACAAAAAAAATGATATCTTTTTGAAACCTAGATGCCTTCCCTTGGATCAGTTATGGTCAAGTCTTGTCTTTGTGGCCTGCAAGCAACCAGGTGCTCAGAGGCTGAAGGCCATCAGTCTGATGTTGAAAATTGTGGCCCTGCAAAGTGTTTCAGTATCTGGAGAAGTGAGCAATATTTTTTAATCTAGATTTAAAGACAAGGTGTATAAAGTGTTTCAGTATCTGGAGAAGTGAGCAATATTTTTTAATCTAGATTTAAAGACAAGGTGTATAAAGTGTTTCAGTATCTGGAGAAGTGAGCAATATTTTTTTAATCTAGATTTAAAGACAAGGTGTATAAAGTGTTTCAGTATCTGGAGAAGTGAGCAATATTTTTTAATCTAGATTTAAAGACAAGGTGTATAAAGTGTTTCAGTATCTGGAGAAGTGAGCAATATTTTTTTAATCTAGATTTAAAGACAAGGTGTATAAAGTGTTTCAGTATCTGGAGAAGTGAGCAATATTTTTTAATCTAGATTTAAAGACAAGGTGTATAAAGTGTTTCAGTATCTGGAGAAGTGAGCAATATTTTTTTAATCTAGATTTAAAGACAAGGTGTATAAAGTGTTTCAGTATCTGGAGAAGTGAGCAATATTTTTTAATCTAGATTTAAAGACAAGGTGTATAAAGTGTTTCAGTATCTGGAGAAGTGAGCAATATTTTTTAATCTAGATTTAAAGACAAGGTGTTTAAAGTGTTTCAGTATCTGGAGAAGTGAGCAATATTTTTTAATCTAGATTTAAAGACAAGGTGTATAAAGTGTTTCAGTATCTGGAGAAGTGAGCAATATTTTTTAATCTAGATTTAAAGACAAGGTGTATAAAGTGTTTCAGTATCTGGAGAAGTGAGCAATATTTTTTAATCTAGATTTAAAGACAAAGTGTATAAAGTGTTTCAGTATCTGGAGAAGTGAGCAATATTTTTTAATCTAGATTTAAAGACAAGGTGTATAAAGTGTTTCAGTATCTGGAGAAGTGAGCAATATTTTTTAATCTAGATTTAAAGACAAGGTGTATAAAGTGTTTCAGTATCTGGAGAAGTGAGCAATATTTTTTAATCTAGATTTAAAGACAAGGTGTATAAAGTGTTTCAGTATCTGGAGAAGTGAGCAATATTTTATTAATCTAGATTTAAAGACTAGGTGTATAAAGTGTTTCAGTATCTGGAGAAGTGAGCAATATTTTTTAATCTAGATTTAAAGACAGGGTGTATAAAGTGTTTCAGTATCTGGAGAAGTGAGCAATATTTTTTAATCTAGATTTAAAGACAAGGTGTATAAAGTGTTTCAGTATCTGGAGAAGTGAGCAATATTTTTTAATCTAGATTTAAAGACAGGGTGTATAAAGTGTTTCAGTATCTGGAGAAGTGAGCAATATTTTTTAATCTAGATTTAAAGACAAGGTGTATAAAGTGTTTCAGTATCTGGAGAAGTGAGCAATATTTTTTAATCTAGATTTAAAGACAGGGTGTATAAAGTGTTTCAGTATCTGGAGAAGTGAGCAATATTTTTTAATCTAGATTTAAAGACAAGGTGTATAAAGTGTTTCAGTATCTGGAGAAGTGAGCAATATTTTTTAATCTAGATTTAAAGACAGGGTGTATAAAGTGTTTCAGTATCTGGAGAAGTGAGCAATATTTTTTAATCTAGATTTAAAGACAGGGTGTATAAAGTAACAGAAGTCCTTTTTTTAGACTACTTACTACTGAAGTGCACACACAAAATAAGACACAACACAATCTCTAGTTAGAGGAAGAAGGGGGAAAGAAACGTTTTTGTTTTACAGTTGGACAGGTTTTTGTCCAAACAAAAAAGTAAACAAAGAACAGTCTGAAATTTGGTTCCAGATTCTGACTAAATCTTGCTTTCAAAATTGTTAGTGTTTAAATTAATTTGTTCTTGAAGATTGGCTTTCAATATGTCTACAATGTTTCTCTCCAGTCTAAAACAGGGCCAGACATTGACCTTTCGTTGTTAACCCCACTCTGGGAATTGTATCGTAAAATGAGCCGAGATGACAAAGAGCCGTTGATTCAGCCTGCAGTAGTCAGGGCATTAACAGACTTGTTCCTTCACACGGAAAACTTGGCTTCTGTGAGTAGTTGGTTGGGTTTTTAACCCATATATTGGTTTCATTGTTTGTAAGAATTTTACAATTACAAATCATTTTGATAACTCTCTTAGTGTTATTTGTATTTTATAACATTTCTTCCCATTTCTCCTGTATCCTGTTGATGTATTTAGGAGTGGAACATGACAGAGAGCTACTTGGTTTCCTTGATGGATTCTAGTGACATATGTACCAGTCTAATTCACGTACGTTTTTAATCTCAAATAAATTGGTCCTTAAGGCAAACAAAAATTGAATTATACTCTAGGAGCTGGTGTAAATGTTACTGATTTAAAAAAAAACTTGTTGTTAATTATATTATCTGGTTTTATACATTGTTATTTCTTTTGTTCATGATCATTAGCTAACTATACACAGTCTGCAGAATAGAGGCTTGTCTTTGATCATTAGCTAACTATATACAGTCTGCATAATAGAGGCTTGTCTTTGATCATTAGCTAACTATACACAGTCTGCAGAATAGAGGCTTGTCTTTGATCATTAGCTAACTATATACAGTCTGCAGAATAGAGGCTTGTCTTTGATCATTAGCTAACTATACACAGTCTGCATAATAGAGGCTTGTCTTTGATCATTAGCTAACTATACACAGTCTGCAGAATAGAGGCTTGTCTTTGATCATTAGCTAACTATACACAGTCTGCATAATAGAGGCTTGTCTTTGATCATTAGCTAACTATACACAGTCTACAGAATAGAGGCTTGTCTTTGATCATTAGCTAACTATACACAGTCTACAGAATAGAGGCTTGTCTTTGATCATTAGCTAACTATACACAGTCTACAGAATAGAGGCTTGTCTTTGATCATTAGCTAACTATACACAGTCTACAGAATAGAGGCTTGTCTTTGATCATTAGCTAACTATACACAGTCTGCATAATAGAGGCTTGTCTTTGATCATTAGCTAACTATACACAGTCTACAGAATAGAGGCTTGTCTTTGATCATTAGCTAACTATACACAGTCTACAGAATAGAGGCTTGTCTTTGATCATTAGCTAACTATACACAGTCTGCATAATAGAGGCTTGTCTTTGATCATTAGCTAACTATACACAGTCTACATAATAGAGGCTTGTCTTTGATCATTAGCTAACTATACACAGTCTACAGAATAGAGGCTTGTCTTTGATCATTAGCTAACTATACACAGTCTACAGAATAGAGGCTTGTCTTTGATCATTAGCTAACTATACACAGTCTGCATAATAGAGGCTTGTCTTTGATCATTAGCTAACTATACACAGTCTACAGAATAGAGGCTTGTCTTTGATCATTAGCTAACTATACACAGTCTACAGAATAGAGGCTTGTCTTTGATCATTAGCTAACTATACACAGTCTGCATAATAGAGGCTTGTCTTTGATCATTAGCTAACTATACACAGTCTACATAATAGAGGCTTGTCTTTGATCATTAGCTAACTATACACAGTCTACAGAATAGAGGCTTGTCTTTGATCATTAGCTAACTATACACAGTCTACAGAATAGAGGCTTGTCTTTGATCATTAGCTAACTATACACAGTCTGCATAATAGAGGCTTGTCTTTGAGTTAAGGAAGAGTGCAGTGTTTCACATGACTGTGGCACACTTAGTTTTCCACATCCAAAATTAACACATGAATTTGATACAGTTGGTGCAATGCATTTTGACTGAACTTCACTACAAATGAACTAATTAAATGAGTGAATGTTCAAATGAACACATTTTGTTGTAGAAAAAAAATTATTATTTGTTCATAAAGTGCTTCACTAGAAGTTGAAAATGTCAAAGTATCAACGCTTAGAAGTCTCAGTGAAGTCTCAGTTTTAATGTAGTTATAGTTTAAACTTTCATTTTCACCAAGAAATAATTATCATCTTTTTTTAGGGTTTAACCAACATTGCTGCAATCAGCCTGGAGATTGGCTACAACAGTGGAGCCCCTGAACTGATCAAAGAACTTGCTCAGAAATTAAGCTGTGCTAGCCCCAAAAAAATGAGTTTCTGAGATATTTGATCTAGATCTGTTCAAACCATGTCATATTTTTCTAGCATCATTGAATGAATGCCTTGCATGTTAGCTGTGTAGAGTCACCTACATCGTATATGTTTAAGTCATTCATTCTGCCAGTACATTAACAACTAGTATTTATATTTCTGTGCAACATTCTCTGAAACAGATGTGAATTTATGAATGGAGTTAGAGAGGCACTATCTTAATGCTGCAATAATGAATTTTTTTTAAACTCCACATTGTCACTGAGGGTGATTATTATTGAAGTGTAACAGTCAAGTGTAAGAGTAGTTTTTTTTATTGGAAACAAAATAGTGTAAATGTCTTGGAAAGTTTGTGTGTCAGAACTGAAGGTCTCTGTGTTTTGGGTGTAAAAAAAAAATCCAAATAAATTATGTAACAAACAATACATGCATCAACAGGTGTTTGAGTGTTGGAATATTTTAATTTATTTCTTTGTTTCATTATTTTTTTGCTTTTTTTTTTTCAATTTTGCTTTTGGTTTTTATGTTTGAATGTTAATAGTCAGCATAACTTTTTTTTTAAAAACTTTATTTCTATAGTCATTTTAATTTATCATTTGACTTATTGTTGACATTCCATGATTGTGGACTTTTGGTTTTCAAATGATTGATATTGAAACACAACACTAGGATTGGGTTTAGCTTGTTTCTTTGTTCTTTGATTGTTAACTGTGCAATCATTTTCCTCAACAATTTTATAGTACTTGCTATCTTGTCATTGCTAGTATGCAGGCCTGATTGGGTCGAGTGATTGGGTTAGGGCTAGTAATTAGTGGGTTAGTTATGGTCAGTGATTGTTCCATAGGGTTATCATTAGAAGTGCAGTTGTTACTACTACTTTTATCATCAGGTTAAAGAAAGATAACCCATGATAGTGTTCAATGCTCAGTGATTAGGCTTTAAGAATTTTCTGACTTGGTTTTTGTTTCAGTTGAGCCTTCTTTAGTTGTCCAACTTTTAGGCTAAATTACCTCAGTGTAGATTTGATTCTCTTTATTTTTAACCCATTCCATCTTTACCTTACACACTCACACACTTACTTGTAGTTTTTAGTTTGTCAGCAGTTATCTTCTCTAATGCATCTTATCTCCCTTGTATCTGTTCCTTACTGAGTTAGTGCACGAATTAAAACCTAAGTACTACAACATGACTCAATTTTTGATGTCTATAGAGATTAGAACATGGCCTGATGCTAGCGGATTGTTCTATTAAATATACATATCTTCTATATTTGTTCATTCATCTAGCTTCTTGTCAGTATTTCTATATAACGAACTAATTGTGCTTACCATTAGCTTTGTACCATTCACCTTTTTTTTTTGATGAACTTAAACCTTATTTACATAAGCTCCTTGAAAATATTATTTTGAAATTGCCTATTGGACTGGAGCATAGTTAAACATTTCTTCTCTAATTTGGTGCTGGTATCACCTGGTATCACCTGTCAGCCCATACTCCTCCTCCCCTTTCCCTACTGATGTGTGTAGCTGAAAGTATCCAGTGTCTCAGCATGATATTTACACTTTTTTTGTTTGTTTAATAAGACATTTATACCATAGATCTTTTCATTTTGTTTGAATGATCATAATGTCTGTTATTGTTGACTGAGCTGTGTCATATTCAAATTATTGTATGTGTTAAGATTGACTTTGTATAATAATACACATTCATTTCTTTGTTTTTCTTTTGTAAAACTATATAAATATTTGAATGAAGCTTACATTAAAACCATGAGTTATCTTTCTTGAGTTTTTATCTCTTTTGAATAGAATGATTTCATTAAAATATGTCCCAGGATTTGAAACCTCAAGTTACATGTGGTTTCAGTGGAGGTCTTAGCATTCATTTCAATGGCTTATTGCCTCGTATCATGTTTTCATTTTCAACAATTTGTTTTGTAATGATCTGTCAAAGGATTAGGTTTACTATTTAATTTTGTGTTAAGAAATGACAAAGTTAACTTGTAAAGTTACTCCCTTATATGGTTGACAAAAAGTTCTGAGGTTTCAGTCCTAGATTACATTTTAAATTGAATTGTATTCTATTGACATGTAACCTACAAAACAAGAACAGAACAATGAATTCATTTTATTCTTTCTGTCTTGTAAATCAAAGCAGCATGATGAAATCATTGGGAAATCAAAGCAGCATGATGAAATCATTGGGAAATCAAAGCAGCATGATGAAATCATTGGGAAATCAAAGCAGCATGATGAAATCATTGGGAAATCAAAGCAGCATGATGAAATCATTGGGAAATCAAAGCAGCATGATGAAATCATTGGGAAATCAAAGCAGCATGATGAAATCATTGGGAAATTAAGGCAAATGTTGGATATACTTAAGCTCTTTGCATAAGTTAGTCAGAAAGTTGAGAATCCTGAAAGATGCGACACTGGTATGTAAAAGCGATCAAGAAAATCATGGACATTTCCGAGAGAGAACCTTGTTTTGCTTACATTCTCTGAAGCTTTAACTTCATTTTGTGTTTAGACAGACTGGGGAAACAAGTTTCCATTTTTTTGTGTTACCATGCTTGCAACCAGTAAACATAATGAGGGCACTTTGTACAGCTTAACAAATGACCAGAAGGATGTGTGTGTGTATGTCATGTCTAAATGCAAATGTAGACCTTATCAAACTTTAGAGACACAGTGTAGACTTGTACCAGAGAACACTCTTGCCTCATTGACTTGTTGTATTAATATCCAGTTAGATAAAATGTTTTGAATACAAAATTCCCAGAAGTCTGCTTCAATACTAATGTGCCTCAGAAAGTGCCCGGGATCCAACACTGATCTTACAGGATAACAAGAACCCGGCAAATGATACAATCATACAATCTACGTCAGCAGACGCAGAGCTTGTTTTTTTTTTTTTTGTTTTTTTTTTACTCTTTTTCCACTAATGAAAAAATATGTCAAGAAACACAAGTGTGCCAATAAAAAAAAAAGTAAATTATTTTTAATTAGCAACAAACTAGTGAGCAAGAATACAAATATTATGGCTGAATTTTGAATAACGGAATATCGTGATATGATCAATGTCAAAGGCTTTCGTGATTTGATCATTGCTAGAGTACATACTGTCATTCTGATCATTGCTACATTTTGTCATTGTTTAATCATTGCTACATTCTGTCATAGTTTGAGTTTCGCTACATTATGTCATTGTCTGATCATTGCTACATTCTGCCAATAGATCCATGTCAAAGAGTTTTCAAGAAAATACACACACACGCAAACTTTTTCTTCTAGCTAAAAAACACAGCAGAAATTCAACCCAGACAAACCCAACATTTTTTGGAGAATAACTATTCTAAGTTGTTGCTGTAATGCTGTCACATCTGCAAGGATAGAATGTCAAGGACTTATTTCTCAAGCATAGGACCAGCTACAACACGTCGTGATTTGTCATCAGTCCGATTGGCATAAGACTTAGTATGAAATGTCTGGCTTTCATTTTTATTGTTTACGATTCTAGTCTAGATCCACTATCCAGTTTGGGTATCGTCTGTTTTTAGTTCAAAAACTCACATATAAGCACTAGCGGATCCAGAACTTTGAAACGGAGGGGAGGGGGGGGGGTTCCAAGCCCTAACCCTTCCCCCCCCTCCCCTCGGACGAATTTTAGTAGAGAAAGTACACAATTTATATACGAATTCTATACTTATGTTAATAATATATACAAATTAGGCTATTTATATTTTAATCTATTTTTGTATTATATCGCCCCCTACCTCTGGTACGTTGGACGATTTGGTGGGGTGGGGTGGGACAATTGCTTCCATTCCTGTGAGACAGGAGTGCATTTTATCTCTGTTAAGAAAATTATGTTCTGTATCGGTTATCGTTCTTATGTTTACATGTGCTTGTAACTCGTCTGTAATAATGTGTTCACGAAATGTGTGCTGTGTAAGTCATTCAGTGTATTCAAGCCAGACTAAGTGGACATGATTTTCGACTCTGTTATCATTATGTTCATAACAATTTAATACACTGAATCCAAAACTGTGAAGTTGTAAGAATTTCAAAATGGATAGGATATTTCGCCCAGAGAAGTTTGACATCGAGCCCACAGCACCTCAAGCAGCAGAGCATTGGCAGCACTGGTATGAAACGTTTAACAATTTTATATCGGTAGTATCAGTAGACAATCTTGATACTAAGAAACTACTGATAAACTATATCTCTCCTGCTGTATATCAAATGATACTTGATAAAGAGACATTTGATGAAGCAATCCAGACTCTAAATGGCATCTACATACAACCAAAGAATGAGATGTTTGCTAGGCACAGGTTAGCTACTTGCAAACAAGAGCAAGGTCAATCGATAGACGCCTACATGCAGAAATTAAGAATTCTATCCAAAGATTGCAACTTCAAAGCGGTGACTGCTGAACAACACAGAGAAGAGGCTATTAGAGATTCGTTTATCAATGGACTAGTGTCCAACAGCATTCGAAAACGTCTACTTAAAAAGACTGTTTTGAGTTTAAAGGACGCCTTCGAGGAGGCTCGCTTACTAGAACATGCTTATCAGCACTCATTACAGTATGAATCATCACAGCAGGAAACTAATTGCGCGGCAACTACTCCCACCAATTCTTCGGCCTCACCCTTGCCAAATGTAACGATTCCTCAAAGTGCAAGCAATTCACACACACATGAAATAAATGCATTAGCTAGCAAGTGTTACTTCTGCGGCAGGGTTAAGCATCCCCGCTCTCGATGCCCTGCAAGGGAAGCCACATGCAATCAGTGCTTCAAAAAGGGTCACTTTCAAAGAGTTTGCAAATCTAGATCATCAACAGTTTCGGCTATCGCTACTGTGCAGCCTTTGAATTTAAATAAATCTACAATACCAATTTGCATCAACAACGTGCAATTGAAAGCCCTAGTAGACACTGGGAGCTGTGAAAGCTATATTTCGACGCGCATCTCTAAGAAGCACAAATGGCAGACATGTTCCTCAGGCAACAGAATCTTCATGGCTTCCACCCATCTATCTCGAATCAATCAAGGACATATCTACGCTAACATACGTCTAAAAAATGAACGATACGAGGGAGTTAAACTTTCTCTACTAGACAATTTATTTTTATGCTCTGACGTAATTCTTGGACTTGACTTTATAAGTTTGCACCAAAATTTGTTTATTCCTTTCGATGGTCAGAAACCATCGTTGTGCCTGAGTACTCTCCAGCCAGCGAGGGTAGAGGCTCCTAACCTATTTAGTAATCTGTCACCAAACTGTACCCCAGTGGATACAAAGTCTCGCAGATACTCAATTCCAGATAGAAAGTTTATAGAGAAGGAAATTCAACAACTGATAAAGGATGAGATTATTGAACCATCTTAATCTCCCTGGCGTGCATAAATCTCCCTTCCTTTTCCTCCTAGCCATCGACTACATAATGAGGAGAGCAATGAACCAGACTGCTTTTGGTAGTCCATGGCGTGAACAAAATCAAATAACAGACTTGGACTTTGCTGATGACGTTGCACTACACGGGGCTACAAATAAAGACATGCAAGAAATGACGAAGAGCCTAGATAGAGAAGCACACAAAATTGGCCTCGGCATAAACTTAGATAAAACCAAAATTTTGCGAGTGGGATATAAGGCAAAGGGTACCCCCGTCAGACTTGGCGAGTCAAAGTTTGAAGAGCTGGACAAGTTCACTTACCTTGGCAGCATCTCTTTAGGGGCTCCTGTATTTTGACATTCGACATCATGACATGAGATAATGGCGTAATATTTAATGTAAAAACATAATTCGGACACCTCCCTCGCCCACCCTAGCTACGCCACTGCATAGCAGCCTTTGATTTGGTGTCAGAAAACGAAGTTTAAAAAAAAAAACGATTTAAAAATCTGTAAATAAAAACATATCGGAGTGAGTATTTTCTACCACAGGTCAAGGACGTTGGGTTTCTTTGTTAGATGAAACATCGAAAAAAAAAAAGATAAGATAATCAGGACAAAGTCGTATCCGTCCAAGGTCTAAACAGGCCTATAGATCTAGATACCTAACAGCTACTACTCAGAAACAAAACTACTAACTAATTAAACACCCGGTAAAGAAAAATGAATATACTGTTCAATAATGGTGAGTGATTCATAAAGATCTAGGTGGTAGACTAAAGAGCAACCTGTTTTTAAACTAGGTTAGGGGAAGGTCTTATACATTTCTTGAAATGAAAATTACACAGGCAAAGGATTCACAGACAAAGAATCTTAGATCTAGATCTAATTCTTGAAATAGAGACCACTGACACTGACAAAACCAGACAGGAAACGTAGGTGCCAACCAACATCACTAAAGACCAGTAATGATTCAGACATCGCCCCCTCCCCTTTTCAAATAACCGCCAAAACAAATAGAAAAGCAGCAGACAGACAGCAGACGGCAGCGTGCCGATATGATGGACAAAGTCGGCCATGACCTGGGTGAGTGAGTGGCCAAGGTCAGTTCCAGATCGATAAAGTTCCACTGAAAACAAGTTTTAGCCGGGCTAATATAGTACCGTCAATCAACTGGCCAGTGCTGTATACCACTGAATCAGTGCTGTGTGTGACTTGAAGCTTGATTTATGTGGGTTGTGAAGTTATGTGTGTGTGTGTCTAATTTAGATCAAGTTGATACTGTACTCGACAATACCCTCCCTTTTATCAGGAAAAAGGTCACATTTGAACAGCAGACGAAGTGCAATGGGAATGCACTGTGGCCAAGCTAGCTGCAAAGCATTCGGCTTCAAAATCAACGTCTGGGGTTTGAATGCCCATGAAGACTGGACTATTTATTTCATATTTTTTAAAGATATGCTTGAAATGTGTAGGGGACGTCAGCTTTCTTGACCATTGTACTGTCAGCAGGACAGACTCGCAACGGTTGGTCATACACAACTGGGTAAACTTAACATCGGCTACATAGACCTTTAGGTTTCTGAAGCCTTTAGAAAGTGGATACGAGAATAGAGTGAACCTGGAAATTCATAGTTTGAGATCTATTGGAGTCTAAATCTACGTCTTTGCCCTCCCCAGCGGTCCCCTATTCGAGATGGATCCTCTTTATTTTTCAACACATTTCAGATGGTCTTCCTATATTCGATGCTTGTTCGTGGAGCTAAATGTCAGTATATCAGGGGCGGTGCTATAGATGGGCGCAGCATTCTAAGCTTACATATTTTTATAATCTCATCTTTGTTTGATGTTAATAAAAATGTATACATGCATCACAGAGATAGTTCAACTCACGTCTTCTGGACTGATCAATTTACAATCTTAATGATCCAATCCAATATTTACATCTCAACAAAATCGATAGGAGGGGGGGGGGGGGCTTGGATACCTTAACAAAAAAAAAAGGTGGGGAGGCGTCATGTATAAAAGTTTGAGAAAAACCGACTGTCACCGAGATACATGATGCCTATACATTTTGAAATATAGCATACAAAGTGCTAACACCATGTAGCACAGTCCATTACTTGCATAACAAGCCAACTGATGGATTGAACTACTTATTAAATGTGGTAATAAAACTTTGCATACTACAATTACCGCATGATAAGGCAATAAGTTAAAGCACGCTATTCAGTTGTTTTCAGAACGAGGCTAGATGCTCACAAAGTATAGTATACTGCACAGACTAAAACCAAAAAATTCCCAAACTGAAAACAACTAACGCCCAGATCCTTTATTTAAACACTACATTGGATTGTTCAATGTTGAAGTGTCAATTACAGTAGAACAATGGTTGTAGTGTTCAGCTCCAATGTTATATTCTCTGTCCGAATTTCAAACTGTTATTGCTTTGTATGGAAGTCAAGTAGTTCTTAGTTTCAAGAGACATTCAGATGTGTTGACAACTTGCAACCGATTCAAGTGTCAGAATAATAGAATGTATTTCAGACAGCTTAGAAAACAAAAACAAAAAAAAGATAGAAAGACAGAGATCAATTTAAAAAAAAGGAACAAAAAGCCAGAAATTTACATAGACAGACAGACCGATAGACATCTTATCTTATATAATACAGACGTTACTTCAAAAAAGAAGAAGATTACGTCCTACGCGTCATGCATTTAGCCATGCATGTTAACCAATGACTTAAATTCTGCCAAGTCACTGGTTTTCCTGGCTAGCTCAGGCAACCCATTCCATGCTCTAATAGCACTAGGAAAGAAGGAGCATTTGTAAAAATTTGTCCTAGCATATGGGATGAGGAACGTGCCTTTAGATAGATAGAAAGATAGATAGATAGATAGATAGATAGACAGACAGACAGACAGATAGATAGACAGACAGACAGACAGAGACATATAGATAGATGGAATAATTTTTAAGATAACCCTTACAAACTTTGAATATAAAAACTTTGTTCATATCTAAGACAATCACAAAGATCATAAAACAATTTGTTTAGATCTAAAAACAACCCAAATATCTCTAAGCACGCATTCATATTAAAAACTTTGAGAAGCTCATCAAATAAGCCATGCTTTTTTTTTTCTTTTATATCCAAATCTAGAAAAAGAAACTTAATTTAATATTGTCTGATGTCAGAAATAGATACAGAGCTAAAATTGAGTAGAAGAAAAAAAAAGAGAAAAAAAAAATCTGGGCTTTAGGAGTAAAATGTAAGATCCTAGAATGGACATAATTGGTCAATACGGTCACATGCTCTTTCGAATTTCCAATGACGTAAATACAATACAATTTACTAGTAAACTAAAAAAACAACAACAAACAAATAAATCTGTTTCGTTTCCACACTGTGAGACACACACACACACCAAATCTAAGATCTAGAGTCAAGAGCTGGAATTTATCCAGAAGATAGTTTTCAACTCTTTCGAGTTTTTGATTAAAAGTTGTTCAAGACAGCAGAAGTCAACACATTACACAGCGATCACTGACAACAATCTACAATCGCACTCTACCTCACAAACTTTTCCCCTAGCGGTTGTTTTGATATGTCTGCCATAGGATCAATTAACTTCTATAATGAAGTGGATCTTGTTGACAGACATTTTGTTTTGTCAAGACGTGGGGAACAGAAGTGAACACTGGAAGTCTTTCGAGATGAAAGAAAGGAAAGGCCA